>NC_092878.1:106029785-106289785 GCF_028372415.1 Notamacropus eugenii
CAAGATGATTCTTTCAACACACCATGAATCCACAACAGCTTCTACAAAGAGAAACAAACCCTACAGATTCTACTGAACCAAAAAGCCCAATCAATATAAGTAAGTCAGCATCATAATTTAAGAGCCAAAAGAATTAGGGAAATCTTCATCTACATTAACTTCTAGATTATTGCATTCAGTTCTGGGCACCGTTTTTAGAAACCACTTTTAAAAGTAGCTAGAGTGGATCCAGAAGACAATAATGGAACACCCGAGGGCCATAGATTTAGAGCTCGAAGGAAACTTGAGGACTAGCGATTACCTAAAATCCTACTGGTAGTATTTGATAGAGTATTTAATTCTTGAGTGTTCTCTCCACTGTACCTAGCCATACCATGTGAAGATTTCTTGAATAAATTGAGAATATTTATCCTGGAGAAGGGAAAACTTTAGAGACCATGATAACTAGCTTCAAGTATTTGAAGGATTGCCATGTGTAAAAGAAGTTAGAGTCTTTCTCCTTTGGTGTAGAGAGAAGTAGGATCAAGCCATAGAAACTGGCAGCTAGCCAGATTTAGGCTGGGTTCAAGGAAACACTTCTTAACAATTACAAAAAGAATTCCCAAGCCTTTCTGTATTCTGGACCTTTTTGACAGGCTGGCGAAACCTATGGACTCCTTCTCCGAATAAGGTATTTAAATGCACACAGTAAAACACATAAGGTTACATAGGAAATTGATTATATAGAAATATTTTTTCAAAATATGTTTAGAAACAAATTCTCTGGCTCTTGGTTAAGAATCCCTGATAGAGTTATCCCCTGTGTGGAATGGACTGCCATATACATATACACATGTACAAATACATACATATATACACATGTACACATATATACACATGTGTACACACATGCATACATACATTTGTGTATGTGTGTGCATATATACATATTCATATATCCATCCATCCATACACATACCTACCCACATACACACATGTATTCTCCTTTACTGGAAATCTTCAAGTTGAGCATCATGGCAGATGGAATTCAAGATTTGGGTATGGCATGCACCTATAAGGTCCCTTCCCACGCTAAGATACCATCAATCCTTTATTTTTTTCCCCCAGTTCCAGTGACAACAATTAGAATATAATGATAATAACGAGGGGGAGGATAAACACTCAGTTACATAGTGTTATGAGATTAGTAAAATATTGCCCATATACATATATGTATCTATATAATCTTCATTTGATCCTCACAACAAACCTGTGAAGTAGGTTCTGTTATTATTTTATAATAGGGATTGGTTTTTGATGGATTCTAATATCATAAATAAGGAAACTGAGGCTGAGAGAGGTTGAATGACTTGGTCAGGATGACATTGATCATAAATGTCTGAGATAGGATACAAAGTCAGTTCTCCTGATTACAAGTTCAGGGATCTGTCCACTGCTACAGTTGGTAAGTTCTTATTAAGTGCCTACTATGTGATAAACATTGTGGTAGGTTCTGGAGACACAAGCAAAGGTTAAAAAAAACCAAGGACAGTCCCTGCTCTCAAGGAGCTCACAGTCCAGAGGAGGAGACAGTATACAAACAGCTACATACAAATAAGCTATATACAGGATAAATTGGAAATAATCGACAGAGAGAAGGCACTAGAATTAATAGGCTTTAGGAAGGGCTTCCTGTAGATAGTGGGATTGTGGCTGGGATTCCACCTCATTCTCAGTTTTATTTGCAGAGTTGTATCTAGCTTACCAAGCCCAGTGGATTTTTTCACAAGAAGAAAAGCAAACAAGTGATCTTCAGCATGGATTGAGCATCCTTATATACTCCTTTGGGGAAAAAATCCTTATAACAAATATTTAACTCATCTTAATAAGCATAATTAGAGCTTTCCAAAAGTAGAATCAGTAGTGGCCTCAAGAGGTAATGAATTCTATGTTACCGAAGGTCTTCGGAAGGATGCTAGGTAATAGATTGTCGGGGATGTCAGAGAGAAGATTTTTACTCAATAAAGGATTGAGAAGGACTTCTTTGACTCTTTCCAACTCCGAGTCTGAGATTTTGTGAAAACGTGGCAAATAAAATTATATGTGTGCTTACAGCTTATTTTAAACTTTCCCAGGAAGCCAGATCTCTTTCCTAAAATTCCTTCCACCAATTTGCTTAGGGGACAGGCTCTCATATTCTCTCTGTTGTATCTTTTACTCTCAGATATTTCAAATTCCTGTATAGCCTCCAGATTTTATCACATGCCCAGAAGTTGCTGGGAGAGGAATTTGGATGACTTCTAAGGGCAATGTTTTCTTCCCCAATTCCATTCTCTAAAGCTGTATCCATCCACCGTGTACTGTAGATACGGGGAAACTCTTGCCATGTGTAGTGGTCCTGGGCCTTGAACTCTGTTCTAAATTCCCATCTGTTCCCAAAATTATTTATAAAAATCACACCACCAACAACATTCCTGGATGGATAAATTGGAGTTCAGTATTACTGATTGCAATCTCTGGGCCTCATGCTTTCTCACCTTGTCTGATTCTTATCTACGTAAGCTTGGACTATTGGACTTGGAGTCATGAATATCTGAGTTTAACTTCTGCCTCAGACTCTTAGAAGTTGTGTGACCCTGGACAAGTTACCTACTTCACCTCTAACAGCTTTCATTTCCTTATCTATGAAATGGGGGTAATAATAACACCTTCCTCATAGGATTGTTAGAAGGTACTTTGCAAACCTTAGGGTACTATATAAATGTGGTGATGATGATGATGGTGGTGGTGGTGATACTTTTCTGTATATCTCTGCGGGGCATCTATTCAATGTATTGGAAGCCTTCCTTGGGCTTTTTTCCTCCTTAAACAACATTAGCTCACCTGTGGATAGTGCTTTAAGATTTACAATGCTTTTTCCCTTACAGCATTCCTATGAGATCCAAGGTGAAGATTTGAAATTTTAGACAAAGTATTTCTGTGCTTATCATACTAGTTTTTCATTTTCTATGCAAAAAAAAAAATATCCATTTATGCAAAGAGCCAAAATGACGTAATATTTTCCTTGTTTAATCCCTTAATTAGAAACCAAAGACATTCTTGGAGCCATTATCAAAATATTAATTCAACATTGAATTGATTTTAATTGGCACCTTTGTCCACGGTGTGTTGACAAAAAGACACCTTCGTGGCGCACATGCTAATGCCGTACTTTTTGCAGTAATTGTAGGTTGCTCATTTCAGTTTGCTGTGGTTCACAGGATTCTAGACTTAGTGCTGGATGGGGCCTTGGAAGTTTTTAAGGACTGTTGTGTGTGAGAAAAGAAAGGTATCCAGAGAAATTCTCCCAACCTGATGACTGGTTACAGAAGGGCAAGTGAAAGCAAGCCTGGGCAGTCTTTTCTAGGCTGGATTCATGCTTGTCTTGGGCAGTGGGGGAGAGACTATCACTTACCTTCTCCCCAGAAGAGGTGTCTCAGTAAGGCAGGGCCTCAGTGAGGATGGATCAGAAAGATGGGGTGGTAAAGGCCCTTGTTTTTGATGACTCCTCAGGATGTGCTCCCTGCTTTGGCTGCTTTCTGGATGATTTCTTTGATAAAAAAGAAAAATAAATCTCATGGAAGTAGCATAATTAGAAAGTAAGAGAAAGAGGAGAGGAGGGAGAAGGTGGTTTCTCTGAGCTGTTGTTTCTAGGGAAGATGTGTTTCCTCGACTGAAAGATGACTTTGGGGGTTTTGGAGAAGAAAATTAGTTTCATATAAAATCTTTTTTGTGTGTGTGAGGTAATTGGGCTTAAGGGACTTGCCCAGGGTCACATAGCTAGAAAGTATCAACTGTCTGAGGCTGGATTTGAACTCAGACTCTCGTGACTGCAGGACTGATGCTCTATCTACCATGCTGTCTAGCTTCCCCCAAAGTTGAAGATAAATAATCACCACAAACCTCCTTGATTCCTCATTTCTCTTTGTTCCCCATCTTTCTCCTATCTTAGAGTTCATATTGGGAAAAAACCCTAAAATATATCTCTAAGTTAAAACCATAAAAACTTAAATTCTGCAAAAGTCTGGAAATGGTAACCTGTTTATAAACATAGCTTAGATACTGAATTTCATTTTAGATACTGAGTCAAAACTTAAGATACTGTGACCTATGAAAGCCATAATAAGAATATTATGACCCATATGTGACCGGCCCATGATCCATACACAAGCTTATGTTTAGGCATAACATTGGCTAAACTCCCAAGCTCATTACTAAGCAGAAAATCAAAAATATTCACCAATCAGTAGTGATGTATTCTTTAACTCCTCCTGCCATCGCTTATTTTATATAATTACCACAGGGATTTTGGGGGTTGTTTAACATGGATCCACTAAACTGTCTGGCTGCTGCCCCAGACCAAAGATTGGCCCTATTAGTAAGAATCCATGATCGTTGATTAAACTATTACCTATAATCATTTCTATGACCTCTTTCTTTGGTATCAAAAGAACACCCTATGATTATGGGGGAGGTCTAGGATCTCCCAGCCAGGAAAATTCTGGACCCCATTCCAAAATCTTGTTCAGGGCTTTCCATGGGCAAATTTGTCATTGGGGTTCATAGATCTAGAATTGGAAGAGACCTCAGGGGCCATCTGTTTGGTCCAAATCCTCCCATTTTCTAGTTGGAAAAAAATGAGGCCCAACGTTGATAAAATGACTGGACTGAGGTCACAGTGGGCAGTAAACATCAGAGATTGACTTTGAACGCAGTTCCCATAAGTCAGTGCCAGTGTTCTGTCATTCTCTCCCCCAACCCAGTTCCTACCCTCACTGCAATTCAGTAGCTCTTTCCAGTTCTCCCCATCAAAATCTGTTCTCAGGAAAAGAACTGATATCAGTCATTATATCCTGATGTGAACTCAGTTCAAAGTATCACCTCTCTCAAGGTTATTTGTGCATTCCTTATCCTGAATGGACTGTGGCCTGGTATTGAAATATCAAGTTTTACACAATATTTGGGAGAAATATATTTTTTTCTTTAGGAAGGAAGAGGGGAGAAGGAGTGATAAGGAAGGGGAACTTCTGATGATGAAAAAGTAGCTGACATTCATGCAATATTTTTAGTTTTATGGAACATTTTCCATAGAGCATATAATTTAATCCTCACAAAAACCCTTAGAAGTAGATATGGCATATATATCTAAGGAGATGCAAAACTAATTAAATATTAGAGACTTCCATAAAACACATCTTCTAACTCTAAGACTTTTTTCATCCATTATGCCATACTGCCTCTCAACAATGTCATATTTCTATAACATTTGCTAGTTTACAATATGCTTTCACAAATATCTCATTTGATCTCAACAGCTCAGGCAGATGAGGTAGATGCAATTTAGGTGGGAAGAGATAACGGAGTCAAGATAGTGGAAGGGCCAGACAACGTTGTCTTAGGAAGATTCTGAAGATTACCTGACAGGATAAGGTACCACACACTGAGGTCCTTACTCAAATTAAGCTGCCAGGCATCCAAACTCTGCTTCAGAGAGCGCAATTCCAATGGGATGGCCACATTGTTCTAATGCAAAATGTATGCTTGCCAAAAAGACTATTTTATGAAGAACTCACCCAGGGCAACCATTTACATGATGGTCAGAAGAAGCAATACAGGGACACTCTTAAGGTCTCACTTAAGAACTTTAGAATATGGGAGGCACTGGCACAGGATTGCTCAGTGTGGTGTGCCCACATCAGAGAAATTGCTGTGCCCTATGAGCAAAGCAGAATTGAAACAGCTCAAAAGATACACAGGATGTGCAAATTTAGAGGATCCACCCCAAATGTTCACATGGACTACTTGTGTCCGATCTGTGGTAGAGCATTCCAAGCTCGTATTGGTCTGATCAGCCACAGTTGGATACACTGAAACTTGACTCTAGCATAGTGATGCCATTTTGTCCTCTTCTAGAACAAAGGACAACAACCAACCAACCACTCAGACCTCAGTTTCCTCATTTGTAAAATGAGTAAGTTGTACTAGTTGGATGATCTCTATAAATTCATCAATTCAAGGACTTGAACTTATATTTTCTTGGTAAGGCAAGCATTGCCCTTTATTATGCTAGGACATACCCATTCCTGGATCAAGATATCAAGCTAGAAGCCAGGACTACAGGACTCAAATATATAACCAGTAAGATCCTGATTTAATGTGATTATTGCAGTGGAAGGGCAGTTAGAAGTTATCTCCTCCAACACAAAAGTTCTAACTGGTGCATATTCAACAAGTATGAGGGGAAACCCATTACCCTTTCAGGTAGCTCATTTGGCTTTTAGATAGTAAGTCTTTTTTTTCTTATATCAATCCCAGATCTACTTACTGGAGAAGGAAATGGCAAGCCCCTTTACCCAGAAAACTTCAAATGGAGACATGAAAAGTCAGACACAACTGAAATGACTGAACAACAACCAAGAAATCTATTTCTTGAGAACGTCAACCCATCCACCCCTTGCTTCCAATTTGGTCTTCTGGTTCCAAGAAGAACAAACCTAATTCCCTTTCCAGGTAAAAGCTATTCAGATATATGAAGACAGCTATTGTATATCCTCTGAGTCATCTCCTTTCTAGGTTTAAGGATCCCTAGTTCCTTCAACTAATCTTCACATGGCATGTTCAAGGCAATTCAACTTATTAATCAGTCTCTAGACACTGTCTGGTTCATCATCGTCCTTCCAAACACAATTTGATTTGACCAGGACAGAACACAGAGACTTCACTACTTCTTTCCATGAAGCCTAAGAAGGTTTTTTGAAGGCTGTATCAAATTGCAGGCTTATTTCAAGCGTGTAATCCCCAGATTTTTTTTTTTTAAAGACAAATAGCTATCTTGCCATGCCTTCTTCAGCTTGTATTGGTGAAGTTGATCTCATGAACCCAAGTGTACAATTTCATATTTATCCCTACTAAATTCCATCTTCTTAGATATGGCCCGAATGTTATCTAGGCTGTTGAAATCTTTTTGATCTTTACTCTGCGATCTAGTAGGTCAACTATGTCTCTTGTCATCTGTAAATCTGGCAAGCACAAGCTATTGATGTCACTATCCAAGTTATTGATTTAAAAAAATAATTTAAGCGGCACAAGGCCGAACTTAGATCTCTACGTCACTTCGCTGGAGATCTTCCAGTAAGATATCAAACCATTACTGTCCCTCATTTGAATGGGAGATCCTTCAGGGAAGGGATTGTCTTTTGCCTCTTTTTTTGGCATCTCCATTTCTTAGTACAATGCCTGGCATGTAGCAGGAGTTTAATAAGTCTTTATTTATTGACTGACTGATAATTACTCACTCACTGGTTCTTACCATCCAAGGTATTCTGAATCTATTTACTAGCAATATGGTCAAACCCACTCCTCCCCATCTTATCCATAAGGATAACATGAAAGATGACCAAATCTTTGCTGACATCAAGTGTACTCACAGCATTCCTTTAATTGACCAATCTAGTAATCTTATCAACAAAGGCATTAAGTTATTGTATTATAATAATAAAATATGAGATTATACTTTTAAAATGATGAAATATTATAACATACTATTATAATAATAAAATATTATGATTTACCATTATAATAAGATATGATAATATAATAAATCAATATAATATAATACAATATCATAAGATATTGATGAAGCTCCTTTCTTTCCTAGGTGCTCCCTAACTATCCCTTTGCTAATAAATTCTAGCATTTTGGAAGGATTTGAAGCCAACTCAGAGGCTTAAAGTTTTCAAACTCCCTTATTGTTCCCACTTGCCCCAACTTTTTTATGAAAAACTGGACATTCACTCTTCTTCTACACTGTTAGACCTCTTACATTCCAGCAGCAGCGACAAACTCAAGTTGAACCAGAAAGCCACAAGTTAGCATTATCTATGTTTTATTGTATTTTTATTTTTTTTTTTGTTCAACATTTCCTAATTATATCTTAATCTGGTTCAGGTCAAACTTGAGAGTTTTGTGGTCTAGGAGTTTGACACCTCTGCTCCATAGCTTGTTGAAAGATCACTCACAATGGCTCAGCAATCACAACTATCAATCCTTTCAGAACTCAAAAATGTAGTACATCTGAGCTTAAAGTGAATTGAATTCTTAATGAATTATTATTGAAAAATAATGATAGTTGGCATTTATGCAGTGCTTACTATATGCCAGTCACTGTGCTAAATGTTTTACAAATATTATCTCATTTTATCCTCACAACAACCCTGAGAGATAGGTGCTATTATTAACTTTTTACAGATGAGAAAACTGAGGCAAATAGAAGTCAAGTGACTTATTTAGGGTCACAAAGCCACTTAGTATCTGAGACTGCTCTATCCACTGTGCATTATGTTTGGATAGATACTTCCTTACTCTTTTCTTACTTATCTAGGGATTATTTTAACCCATCTATCTCCTTGGGTCTTTGCAGTATCATAATTAGGAATTCTTTTATCTAGAGAGAGTTAAATATTTTTTTTCCTGAGAAACGGAGATTGGAGCATCATGAGATATGGGGAATAAAGCTTCCCCTAACTCTGTGGAAAGGAAGTATCTGCCTTTCTGGGGAAAAATACCAACTTCACCCTTTTGCCCTGGAAGTCATCACCTAAAGAAAAATCTGTGCTGATTCTACCCTAGTTATAGATCTGTGTCTCTGCTATTCAGTCCTGTCTAGATTTCTTTTATCCCATTTTCATTCTCTCCATATACCTCCCTGGACTAGCCTGTCATAGAATTTCATTACTTCTACTATTTCTATTTCCCCATTGGTATATGAAGTCTTTTTTCCCTTGGCAGTACAGAAAAAAGTACCAAAAAGAGTATGGGTCTGAGAGGGACATGATGAAGTTTACATATGAGTCTTTTATAACACTGCCTTAACATGGAGCCATTCTCCCAGATAAGGATCTCTTTGAGAGAGTGAGATGAAAGGCACCATAAAACTTAAATCGTTTTCTTTTGTTGTAACTTCCATGCAGACATTTGTCTGTGCCATAAAGTAACTTATCAATCTTAGAAAGGGGCAAAGGTACCCAGAGATTGATGTCCCTGAAAGTGCTATTGAGGGTTAAAGCAGCCTTTGCAAAGGCTTTGAACCAAAACCTGTGCCAACAGCAAGCTTGCCAGGGCAGATCCCAGCTTTATGGGGCATGAACTTGCACTTCTGTAATGGCAGGTCCCCTGTGGGCATATGCCAAGTGCAATACCATCGGCTACCAATGTGGATGCAGGGCTCCAAGGCCGGCATCCATTTTCTTAGCAGTTCACCTAATCTGCTTGTCTGTGGAGACTCCTGGCAAATCCTGTTTAAGTATGTACAAGGAAAAAATAAAGATCGGGATAAGAAATGGACCTGTGATTTCCTTGGTAATAGAGAACTCCTGGATGTGGAAAATCCCCAGTGCAAGCTCAAGAAAAAAACAAGTTAAAACCCAAATTGGGGAAGCAAAGTCAGATCAAAGAGTTTAAGGAAAGAATTAAATTCTAAACATGACCTAGCAGAGGCTGAATACATCATAATTGACACTAAAGGAAAAATCTGTAACACATTTCTCAAATATGCTTTGTTGTATTTCTCTCTATAACTGGACTCCATTCAATACTGCCCTTAAAAAAGTTTATCCCTGAGCAAACTTGGTTTGCCAGAGGCTTGTCTTTCTAGCTATTGTTTTTGTGAAGGTTTTTTTCAATAAAAAACCCAACTAAGTGGTTCAAAAATATCCATATTATTGAGTAATAAGCATATGCTCCAGATTTATTATAAATGGGATTGACATAACATTAATATGCCTCCCATCCCCCATGCTTTCCTGTCTCTAAATAAAGCCTGTGCATGTTCCTTGGCAGCTTCAGCAACGCCTGGGCACACTTTTGTAGAATAAGAACATTTTGCCTATTGTTAGGGAATGATATTTATTCAAGTAATCTCACACAGACATGAGCTCAGCAGCAGAGTATGCACAGGTGATACTGAGACTCAGGAGCAGAAACAGAGAAGGGTTTGCTCCAGCCCCCATAGCAATGTGTTTTTCTTTCTTTCTTTCTTTTTTTTCTTTTTTGATCTTCACATGGAGGATAATTCACTTAAAGTCTTCAAGGAGGGAGAAATAGCTTGGTAGCGGGGAAATAAAGAGGGTGTAAGCTCCTTTCGATCAGGAGAAGATTCATTTTTATCTTTGCCACCTCCAATCTAGCACAGTGCCCACCACATAGTAGGCGCTTAGTAAATGGGGCAGCTAGGTGGCACAGTGGATTGGGTGCTGGACATGGATTCTGGAAGACCTGAGTTCAAACTTGACTTCAAGCACTTACTAACTTGTACAACCCTGAGCAAGTCATTTTGTTTGCCTCAGTTTCCTCATCTGTTTAATGGGAATAAAAGCATTCATTTCCCAGAATTGTTGTGAGGATCAAATGAGATGATATCATAAAACACTTGGCACAATACCTGGTATATAGTAAGCGATATATAAATGTTAACTATTATCACTGCACATTTGTTGAGTGACTGATTGAAAGAAAGATGATATAAAGGAAATACTGTTGGAAAGACAGAAAGAGTGAGGAGAGGCATAGGATGGAACGCACAAGGTTAGAGTAGTGACTTGCCCATGGATATACAAGTCAGTACCGTTAAAAAAAATTATTAATAGTAAAAAATGAATAATGGACACCAGAAGTGACATTAAGTCTGGTTATGTTACTCTAAGACATATGTTATTCTTGCCTCTACTTTTTATTAATTATATGATCTTGGACATTCCACTTAACTTCTCTTAGGTTCAGTCTTCTGACCTGTAAAATATGAACAACATTCTCTCTATCAACCTAAGCAAAAATACTGATTTTACTAATCAAAGGAATTAATGTCACTTCTGTTATCCATTATTCATTTTTCACTATGAACAAGTTATTTAAACAGGTCAAGATTGAGTTATTTCATTGCATGCCATATATTTTTTTCATTATAATTTCTTCTATTCTATAATGGTAATGTTCTTGGGGAAGTGTAATGAAAAGGCTTATCCCTTTCTTTTCTTCTTTTTCCTCCCCCCCACCCTCTTCTCCATGCACTTTAGAAGAAGAGCCAGCATCTTCTCCTTCCTATAGACCATGATGACACCATTAATTGACTGCTGCACCAGAAGTATACAGACATAATTAAGAGGCAATCACTACCCAAAAGGCCTTTCTTTCTTGTTAGCCTTAAACTGAGGCTTAAATAATTCTGTCACATAATGAGAAGACAGGACTCATTGGAAAAGACCATGATGTTGGGAAAGATTGAAGCCAAAAGGAAAAGAGAATGACCAGGGACAAGATGGATAGAGAGTATCATGGAAACAATGAACATGAACTTGGACAGTCTGTGAGAGATGGTGGATGATAGAAAGGCCTATGATCCATGGGTCATGAAGAGTTGTTCACAACTGAACAACTTAAGGTATGAGAATGAAGCCCTCTTAGCTCCATCCAAATTCTTTACTATGCTTATTGACAAAATGGACATTACTCTCTCAATAGTAATTATACTATGATTATTGGCAATAATTTGCATTATTATCCAAATAGTAATTATGATTATTGGCAATATTGAGTATTCCTATTCTAAAGGTAATGCTATTATTAGTAGTAGTAATGACGGACTTTAACACTTTATGACATTTCCTTTGATTTCCTAGGCCCTGTGAGCTCGGCCTCCTAGGCAACCCTGAGCCTGGGATGCAGTCTCCTCTTTGTGTCTCCTCTCCTGAGTACCTGAGGAGTGAGGTATTGGTTACTGGATCAAGTACAACAGTGAGAGTGGCAGGAGCAAAGTCAGGGAGCAAGGGCTGGGAGAGTGTCACCTATGGAGAAAGAACTATGGGAAAAAAAAGATCTCATCTGATGTCAATAAAGCTGTCCTCAGCGGAGGTTAAATGAAAAATATCTAAGAAGAAATCCTGTTGCAAATATCCCAGTGAGGCTTGACTATTACTATCTTAACTGATTATGATCATTGCAGAATCATTTCCATTTTCTACTAAGCATTTCATTTTCTGTGTTGGGAAGAAAACCGTTTCATCTGATTCATGTTACCTTAATTTTATTGATTTGAGGACAAAGAGCTAAAAAGAGGAAGAGAGATGTTGCTTAGGAATCTGAGGTGGGGTTGGGTTTGAAATTCTGGAACCCTCATATGACTATTATGAAGAAAGACAACCCTGGAGCAATAAATCCAGGGCAAACTGTGAGGGCAGATAAATACAGAGATTGGGGAAAGTTGCCAATGCCTATGGCATCAGTCCAGCATGATCTAGTATCATATTTCTTTTTTGTCTTTGTATACTTAGCCCTTTAGTGCAGTGCCTAACACATAGTAGGTAGTTGGAAATTCTGTTATTGTTTGAGTCATCAACACTAATTTTAGGGATAAGTTTAGCTGAACTAAAAAGTACTCTAGCATTTAGTCAATGAACATTTGATTTACTTACCAAGTACAGAGAGACAGTGGCCAAAGATATCTCTGATTTTGGATTCAGTTAAATCCTGATTGGTGCCAATAATGAAGTAGTAGCATGTATTTGAATTCACATTATTTGAAATTATGATTATGCAAAATATGCTAGTTGGTTCCAGCCTAATGGAAATATGAAATGCAAATTTGAATAATGCTACTACTTCATGAGATTCATTATTTGAACTTAATTGGGAGCTAGCTACATAAACTAATTTGTAAAATCTTATGAATAAGGATGATAGAAGATTATGAACTGTATTACATCATAAAACAAAGAGGTGGAGTAGAGAGATGAGAGACCCGATTAAGCATAGTTACCCTGAGGATATTTGAGGATGAAAATATAAGGAGGACAACAAGCAGGAAAAAAATGGAAAAGATCTGCAAAGATTTTAATTAAAAAAACTACTTTCCTCAAAAAGGACAAGAGAGCCCATACTTGGGCTCATACTTGATAGCTCCAGATGTACTTGATTCTATCAGGAGGCAGAAAGGACACTAAAAAGACTGAGGAATAAAACAGTTGGATTACACTAGGAGTGAGGAACCTGTACTCTTGAGGTCACATGTGATCCTCTAGGTCCTCAAGTGGGACCCTTTGATTGAATCCAAACTTTACAGAACAAATCACCTTAATAAAAGGATGTGTTCTGCAAACCTTGGATTCAGTGAAAAGGTGTAAAAGGCCACATGTGACTCAAGGCTATAGGTTCTCCACCCTTGGATTAGACCATACGTTCACTGAAGAAGTCTATATTGGAGGAGATCCAGTTGTGAGAGCATTAAGGGGTCAATTTATGTGGTATCAAAAGGAGGATAGGATATCAAAAATATGGGAGGAAAATAATAAAGACAATTTAGATCTAGTTAGTGTTGAAAAAAGCAATTGAGAAAACATCAACAGCTACTGACATATGTGTCTTCTTTCCCATCCATACAAAACATTAATGAGAGTCATATACACATGCACTGAGGGTATTCTAGATACAGGTTTTAATAGTGAAATAAGTAAGCTCTCATCATCTCAAAATTAACTGAAAGATGTCAAAAATGCAAGATAAGATCTCAACAACTTTGTCAATTGTTGATTCTTTAGATTAAAACAGTTAAGATGTTTTTTAATGTCTATCCATCATATATCAAAGTAATTTAAGATTTCTTGAAACAAAGAACAATGAAAATAACATTGTTCAAGTATTTTCTGATCACAAACCTCAGATGAGACAAAACAGAGAGACGTGTTTGCCAAATATTTTTGTGACTCTGATGGAGAAGATATACAGCAAAATTCAAGTTGAAGAAGGATTCCTGAGACTATGAAGATTTCCTGGAAGCTCTTGTTTGTAAATGACAATGCTGATTGTATCAAGCTCTAAAACACTGAGGAGTCTCCTAAAAGATATCTCTAAATACTTGAGACAGTTTAGCCTGACAATCTACACAGGAAAAAAAAAGTGGCTGAAGAATGTCTATTACTCAGATTATAACATATATCTGGATAGAAAATTTATAGAGCTTGCCCATTTGTATATATGTGTACATGTACATACATACACACATACATACATATACCTATCTATATTTACATATACACACACTTGCCCTTTGGTATATGTGCATGTGTATGTATATATGCATATATGTATATGCACACACACACACATACATATGCGTCTCAGATAGACAGTACAAATGGATACTTAATTGGCTCCAGAATTAAACAAGAGGAGAGCAGACTGTATTTCCTTTGAGAAACTCCAAAATTCAGCTTTAATGGTCCCAGATTTCTTCCAGAAACAAAGGCTGACCTTTTTAATACCAGTATCTTACCAATGTAGGCTTATGACTATAAGAATAGAAGAATTATGAAATGAACTGAAAGAAAAAATGAACATCACACAATCAACACTAAAGAGGTACAATGGTAAGTGTGGACAGGCTACAGCATACAACCAAAAGAGAAGAGTAAAAGACATTAACAGGGAAATATATGATAGGAAAAAAAGTCTTATCATGTGATGAGGGTATGGGATGATAGGTAGATAGCTCTACTGTTCTCCTGGTGTTATGGTGATATCAGGAAAAGGTAAGGATCACCTGCAGCACATTAAGTGGTTGAATCATCTATGGTGAACTTATGAGAGGACATATATAAGAGTCATATCAAAGGGACAGTTATAGAAGGGTTGTATTTTGCATCACAGGAAGGAACACTGAAATCATTGATATTGCTTCATTGTCTATGGTACCTTTCAGCAAGATGTAGTTTCCTTCCTTATCTTTTTAAATTAGGTCTATTTTTGATTTTACTTTGAATGAGATCAGGATTGCTACCCCTGCTTTTCTTTTCTTTTTTTTTTTTACTTCAGCTGAAGCATATGAGATTCTGCTCCAGCCCCTTACTTTTACTCTGTGTGTGTCTCTCTGTTTCAAGTGTGTTTCTTGTAAATAGGATTCTGGTTTTTGATCCACTCTGCTATCCTCTTCCATTTTATGGGAGAGTTCATCCCTTTTATATTACAGTTATGATTACTACCTGTGTATTTCCCTCCATCCTATTCTTCCTCCTCTCTCTCTCTCTCTCTCTCTCTCTCTCTGTCTTTTCACCCTTTCCCTTTCCAGTGTTTTGCTTCTGTCTACTACCTCTCCTGATCTGCCTTCCTTCTGTCAGTCCCCCCTCCCCCACTTGATATCCTCCCCTTCTACTTTCCTGTTAGATAAGATAGATTTCTATATTTAACTAACTGTGTATATTATTCCCTCTTTGATCCAATGCTGATGAGAGTAAGGTTCAAGTGATGTTCATCACTCACCTTCCCATCTCCCTCTTTACCATAATAATAGGTTTTTAGAGCTTCTTCATGTGAAATAATTTACCCCATTCTACTTTTCCCTTCCTTTTGCATCCACTGTACTTCTCTTTCTTATCCCTTATTTTTTATGTCTTTCTCTCAAATTCACCTTATACCCATACCTTCTATCAATGTGTATGCTTTCTAGCTGTACTTTTAGTGACACAATGTTTAAGAATTACAAATATCATCTTCCCATATAGGAAAGTAAATAGTTTAGCTTTATTGAATCCCTTGTGTTTTCTTTGCCCTTTTAACCTGCTTATGCTTCTCTTTGGTCTTGATATTGGGGGTCATTTCTTTGGTTTAGTTCTGGTCTTCTTCTTATGAAAGCATGAAATCCTTCTGTTTTGCTGAATGACCATTTTTTCTCTTGATGTATTATGCTTAATTTTGCCAGGTAAGTAATTCTTGGTTGTAGTCCTAGCTCCTTTGGCTTACAGAATTTCATGTTCCATGATCTTTGGTCCTTTAATGTAGCAGCTACCAAGTCCTATGCAATCCTGATTGTGACTCCCTGATATTTGAATTGTTTCTTTCTGGCCATCTGTAGTATTTTTTCTTTGACCTCGTAGTTCTGAAATTTGTCTATAATGTTTCTTGGAACTTCTATTTTGGGATCCTTTCCTGATGTCCATCAATTGGAGAATGTCTGAACAAGTTGTGGCATATGATTGTGATGAATACTACTGTGCTGTAGGGTTATCTCTAAAGTTCTGAGTTACAGATGACTCCTCAATCTGCTTTTTTGCAAGGAGTTTCCACACATGGAATTCCTTACATGGATGAGAGCAGAGGTCAAACCCCCATTCCCCAAATACCTTGTACATCTATTTCCGAGCCTCAAATAGGATAGACATACATACTTAGGAAAAGTCTCAGCACTGTAGAAATGAAAATTAGTCCCTATAACAAGATAAAGTCAAAATGGGTACACAATTTAGGTATAAAGGATGATACTATAAGCAAACTGGGAGAACAAGGAATAGTTTACCTGTCAGATTTATGGAGAATGGAAGAATTTATGACCAAACAAGAGACGGAGAACATTATGAAATGCAAAATGGATAATTTTTATTACATTAATTGAAAAATTTTTGCACAAAGTCAATGTAACCAAGATTAGAAGGGAAGCAGAAAGCTGGGAAACAATTTTTACACCCAGTGCCTCTGATAAAGGTCTCATTTCTAAAATATATAGAGAACTGAGTCAGATTTATAAGAATACAAGTCATTCCCTAATTGATAAATGATCAAAAGATATGAATAGGCGGTTTTCAGATGAAGAAATTGAATCTATCTATAGTCATATGAAAAAAATGTTCTAAATCACTATTGATTAGAGAAATGCAAATCAAAACAACTCTGAGGTACAACATCATGCCTATCAGATTGACCAACATGATAAAACAGGAAAATGATAAATGTTGGAAAAGATGTGGGAAAATCGGAACACTAATGCATTATTGGTGGACTTGTAAACTGATCCAATCATTCTGAAGAGCAATTTGGAACTATGACCAAAGGACTATAAAACCATGCATATTCTTTGACTCAGTAATGCCACTTCTAAGTCTGTATTCCAAAGAGATCATAAAAATGGGAAAGTACCCACATATACAAAAACATTTATAACAGCTCTTTATGTGATGGCCAGGAATTAGAAATTGAGGGGATGCCCATTAATTTGGGAATGACTGAACAAGTTATGGTGTATGAATGTAATGGAATACTATTGTTCCGTAAGAAATGATGAGCAGGCAGACTTCAGAAAAACCTTGAAAGACTTACACGAAGTGATACTGAATGAAGTGAGCAGTACTGGAAGAACATTTTACACAGTAACAGCAACATTGTGTGATGACTAGCTTTGATAGACTTACATCTGTTTAGCAATGAAGGATTTAAAGCAACTCCAAATGACTCATGATGGAAAATACTATTCACATCCAACAAAACAAAACAAAAAACTATGGACTTTAAATGTAAATTGAAGCATATTATTTTCACTTTCTTTCTTTCATTTCTTTTTTCTTATGGTTTCTCTCATTAGTTCTAATTCTTCTTTACAACATGACTAATGTGAAAATATGTTTAATATAAATGTATATGTAGAGCCTGTATCAGATTGCATGCTGTCTTGTGGTGGTGGGAGGGGAAGGATGGCGAGAAAATTTGGAGCTCAAAGTCTTATGGAAGTAAATGGTAAAAACTAAAAATAAATAAATTTTTTTTTAAAAAAAGGGAATTAGTACTGTTTCGTGCTTACAGAAGACTATCAGAGAATGTTAGTAACTTCCTTACTTGTCACAAAACCTAGAATTTTCAGAGCCTAAGGCTCAAAATTAGATCTCTGTACTCTGGTGCCCTGCTCAGGAATAGGTTTTAGATACTGTATTTTCATCATAGCCACTGGGATCTTTTAGAAAACAAACATTTATATTGATGAATCTGAGAGTTTAGGCTGATCTTTGTTCGCTAATACAGAGTTCTCTTGGAAATTTTTAAAGCGATGTCAGAGGAAATGCACTGGCAAGTTGGGGGTTTTGCTTTAATAATTAATACAAACAAGATTACTCCCAAATATTTGATATATTGTACCAGAGAGGAAAATGTAATCCCTGGTTTTATGTAAGTTAAATGGAAGGGAGAAAATAGTGCAATCTACATTTGGTGCAATGTGCAATTTGCAGGTAGAGAAAATGAAACAAATTGTAATCATATAAATCTTGATCTGCAGAATAGCTGGACATGTATTGAGATGAAATAAAAGCTGTTAACTGAATGTTTATGGACTGGTCTACCCTTGTACATACCTAGTTGGTGAGAATGGCATCTTTTATTCTCAGATCTCTTCCCCATTTGGATTCTGAGATGTTGTAGTTTTAAGGTTTAAGCATGGAATATACAAACATTCCCAAGTAGTTTAAGAATTAGAAGTGATAGGAATTCCAGACATCAACCAAGTCAACTTTCTTATTTTACAGATGAGGATACTGAACATTAGAGAAATGCTGAAAATATATTTTAAAGGGAAAAAGGAAAAGGAAAAAAAATCCAAGGCAATTACATTTTGACCCAATCACTGATTTTGCAGACATTTTTGTATGCTGTGTGAGACTTCCATTTCAATCATGTTGAAAGAACCATACTCAGCATGATAGATTTAGAATCGAAGGGGACACCAAAAGAAGCCTGGTTTAACTCCTTTATTTTACAGGTGTGGGAACTGAATCTTGGCTAAGTGGCCTGTTTAATGGGACATAGTAGCAAGTGCCAGATTCAGGATTTAAAGTCAAGTCCTCTGACTTTCCAGTGCATAGATGTCTGCTCTTGGAGTCAGTCCTGAGTTCAAGTCCCATAACTGGCTTGTGATCATGGACAACTCACCTTAATTTTCAGTGCTCCAGGTGTCTCTTTAAAATTATAAATTATAAAATTATAAACAGAGAAGTTGCCAAACAATGTTTGTGGAAGGAGTTTCCATATTAAGACTTCTGGATACTGATTGGAGTATCATAGATCAACATCTCAGAGTGACCCTAGAGGTCATATAGTCCTATTCTCTCATTTTATAGATAAGGAATCCGAGGCACAGGTGACTTGTCCATGGCACTCTGCTCAGGTGGAGTTGGGATTTGAATCTAGTTTCTCTGACTGTAGAGGAGGATATCTTTTTTCTGTCTCATAGCTTCCTGGGTTCCCCACCCCCCTCCCCACCCTGCTTTTCTCTCTCTCTTGAATTGAAAAAAAAAAGGATTATAAATCCTAAATACTAATAATGAGTAGGCAAATGTTTAGAAAAAAATAAGAATTTTCGAGTTTTAATGAAAGAAAAAGATATCTGTGAGAGGAATCATGGGATACACATTTAAAGAGAAGTTGGGCAGGTTTATTTACATTAAAATGAGAGATAACTGCTACAAATCAATATTTGATTGATAGTTAAGCCCTAAGCAATGGAAATATCTGGAGCAGGATGAGATGGACCTTGAGATGTGATTGGTATCTGGCTATTTGAATGCTTCCAACTTCACAGGGTTGCCATGTCGTAAGTACTGGGCAAGCCTTAAAACCCTTGGGAATGACCAACTATTATTTTAAAGCAAATTAAAGCTGTGCAGAAAAAAGATCACAAAATTGCTTAAGGGGGTTCCTCCACTGAAACTTTCCCCTAAAAGTCGGATAATGGGTATGGAAATAAACCATTTGATTTTTGAAAGTGGCTACATTGGCTAGAACATTCGTTTGAATTAAGCAAGGAGTTCTTTTTCCTCTGGGCTGAAAAGGACTGGGGCAATTCTGGGAAAGGAGAAATTGACTCTGATTTGAAGGTTTGAGGTCTCCAATTATTATAAAATATGATTCTTCCTTATGAAACTTGCAGGAGAGTGTACCAGGCAGTAAACCATTCTCAATTATTTATTATTTTTTTAACCCCCCTGGTATTTTGGCTTCCCATTTCTGCTTTTACAAACATTATCTTTATGATGGAATGTATCTGTTTTTATTTTAGTGGATCATGTCATCCAGGATGTATACATTACCATGCCTACACAAATGAACTGTGTTGAGGTAAGATGCTTTGGGCTATTCCTGGTGTCCCTCGGTATCCTTAAGAAATGAAAAAGAATTAGAATAAATCAGCTGAAGGGATAAATGGATAAAGATTTACACATGTAATCTTCTTGTTTTTGTTAACCCACAGTTTATACAACTGCCAGCAAAGGCAGAGTCTTGAAATTTCAGGGTTTAGATTAGGTGGACAGGGAAGCAGCTTAGCCAGTCAGAGATTAGCTGGGCACTGCTCTGCTTTCCCTCTACAATAAGCTCACAAGCAAGGGGGGGACTTTTGAACAGCACTGAGAGGCAGTTTTATTCAGTTTAAAGAACAGATGACTTGAGGTCAAAGGATGGGGGTCAAACCTTGGCTCTTACACTTCAATCGCTTAACCCCTCTGAACCTTAATATATTCATTTAAGATAAATCACAGACTTTGAACTGGAAAGGACTTCAGAGGTTCAGTCCAACCCTTTCATTTTACATACAAAGGAACTGAGACCTAGATTGGTGAAGCAACTTGTCCAAGGTCAAGAGACTAATCAAGGTCACAGGCAGTAAACGCCAAGAGCAAAATTTGAACATAGGTCTTCTAAGAGTCCAATACTCTGCATTTTCATGATAATACAAGTCTTACTTATAGGGTTTTGGGGAGCATCAAATTACATGGAAGGGAGTGGTGTTCTCTGTAACTGTAGAGTGCTATTGCAATATAATCAATCAATCAAAAAGCATTAATAAAGTGCCCACTCTGTGCTGAGGAGTAAAAATACTCTATCCATCACATGTCTATGAAAGATTAATATGCAAAGTGTTCAAGTCAGTCCAGAAATGGATGTACAAAAGCAAGTACAGTGCCCTCCCTGAGGATGCCAAGAGACACTCCTTATCGAGCAGAAACCTTCAGTCCCCAATGGTTAGTAATGTTTGCAAGTGGCTTAATGACTCACCCCCAGGGAGTTCCACCCTCCTCCATCAAACACAAGAGAGAATCTGCCAGCCTGGAGAAGTTGATAAAGATCTGCTAAGTAAACTCCAAACTTCTCTTGTTGCTGAGATGACTGAAGCTGTTGATAGGAGACATCTTGCTTTTAACTTCTCACAGACAAGACCCTTAATCAGGACAGGATGAAACTGACAAGATCAATGTCATTCACACACAGAAGTGGCTTTGCAGGTGGATGTCTTGCCTTCCATTTCTCAGTGGGGGAAGAAATGTCTCTATACAGCTTTAAATAACTGGGCTCTAGGAAGGATGGAATTGCAGGTTTAGTTGTTACACAAGTTGTAAGTCCCCTTTTCTTTTTTTTTTTTTTTCTTTCCAGTACAATGTAGGGATATAATCTGGCTAGGCTGATCGGCTGGGATAGACAAGACTCTAAAATTCATTATTCATCTATTTTGAGCTATTTGTCTCAGAGACTAACACCATGCATGCACTGGTTTGTGGCACAAGAGATTTCAGCACTTCTTGGAATAAGTAACGAGACAGGCATAGAGTTAGAATGCAAGGAGTGGAAAGTCCTCGGAGTTAGGAAATTACGGGTTCAAGTCTCACCTTGTGAGAATGTGGGCAAAGGCCCTCTCAGGGCCCCAGGCAGCCTTTATGTTGCTGAGCAGGTGCTGATCTGCATTAGTAAAGGGGGTTTTCTTCATGGAGAGATTCCACTACCAATGAAGTCACAGGAACAGGCACAAATCCCTGATCTAAAATGGGGTGAATTAAGTAGGGGAGGAAATAAACTGTTGCAATAGCTTCTTATCAACCGACATTTCTGTCTTGAGTCTTAACTATTCCACCTATCAGACTTGCGTAAGGGAGCTGTAACAAAGATAAGGAACCAGGACTTTGACTATAGCACTGGTGTTTCTGAAAGTCAGAGGGGCACTTTTCTGGTCTACTAGTTCTATCTCTAGCAGCAATAGCTCTACACCCTTGCCAATCCCTCCTCCTTGTTATCTTTTCTCCTCCTCTCACCATCATTAGAATGAAGAGAGGGCCTATCCTGTTAATTTGTCTTTGTAACCCAAGTGCATAGCATAGTTTCTCATAATGCAACAACAATAATAACTAACATTTATAAAATGCTTACTATGTTCCAGACACTTAACAACTGTTAGCTCATTTGATCCTCACAGCACCCTGTGAGGTAAGTGCTATTATTACCCCCATTTTGTAGATGAGGAAATGGAGGCAAACAGGATTAAATGACTTGTGCAGAGTGCTTGTAATTGGAAACTAGATTTCAACTCAGGTCCCAGTGCTCTGTCCACTGTACCACTGAGTTTGCCCTTCACATATAGTAAGCAGTTAACCAACGTTTTATCATCTATCTATCTACCTATCATCTATTGACATATCTATCTACATATCTATCATCTATCTATTTATCTATCATCTGTCTATTATCTATCATTTTGCTGTTATCTGTCATCTGTCTATCACCTATCATCTATCTATTTATCTATTGTCTGTCTATCATCAGTCTATTTATCTAACATCTACCTGTCTATCATCTATCATATATCTGTTATCTGTAATCCATCTATTGATCTGTTATTTATCATCTATTACCTATCTATCATTTATCTACATATTTATCACCTATCTGTCTGTCTTTCTATCATCTCTCTATCTATCTAACTATCCATCCATCCATCCATCCATCCATCCATCCATCCATCCATCTATCTATCTATCTACCTTTTTTTTAGCAGAATTCTTCCTTAATTAATGCAGCAGCCTACTCACACCATATTCAACTTCTGTATTGCTTTTTGGGCAACCTACACCTTTCATTCTTTGGGTACTGTAGAATTATATGAAGTCCAAATATCACTTAAAACAGCATCACTCAAAGAATACTGATGTTACAAATATAGGCCCTTGTTTCAGGGAGAAGCTTGTGATCATGAAAAGTATTGCACAATTACAAAAAGGCAATCCAGGCTGCTCTTCTCTTCCATTTAATCCTGAATTCAGTTCATTATCCATCTGTATCCAAGATGTATATATATATATGTGCATATACACAAACACATACACACACATACACACACATACATACATATATACGTACACATACTGTGTGTTCGTCCTTCATTGCTGAAGAAGACCATGCCATCAGAGAAATGATGACATGACTTGCACTTGAATTTGTTTTAAGTGAGGTAGGCCTGTGTAGGTCACCAGCCTCACTTCTCCTCCAGAGCCATCTGAATCCAGTGACCAGATGTTCATCAGGATGACTGGAGATGACCCAGGATGAGGCAATTGGGGTTAAGTGACTTGCCCAAGGTCACACAGCTAGTGAGTGTCAAGTGTCTGAGGTGAGATTTGAACTCAGGTCCTCCTGACTCCTGCACTGGTGCTCTATCCACTGTACCACCCAGCTGCCCCTATACATACACATACATACATACTGATGGATCAGCTTTGTGGTTTTTTCATTCAGCTGTATATTATCTAATCTCAACAAGTGATATTTTCACACACTTGGTTTTTCTGTGTGAGTGGTTAAATTGGATTCTTTTGAGTGATTATGTATCTCACTTAGGAAACTCTTCAGTGTTTCAGGATTTGGTGAAATCAGAATGATGCAATAGACATCATTCTGAATGACTTTATTATCTATAGATAATTAGCTCTTATTTGTGAATCCTTCACTGTATCCCCTCATGGCAAATGCCTTAGTTGAGTTCATCTCTCCGCTTTATGATTCTCTTGATAATAATAGTGAGTGATCAACAAGGCTCTTTCCCATCTCTTTTGGAATTCTATGATTCTAACATATGAATGGAAGATACCTTGTGGGAGGAGGGCATTGAAGGTAACATTTTATTCAGCTAAAGCAAATACTTTTGTAAATTCAATAAACAATGGGTTATTGCATTCTCTATAATTTTCAGTCATTTATAGGACTTTAAACATATGACTTCTTTAGTATATTGCTAGATAAACTTACTTATTCCATTTTATATTTTCACCAAAGTATACGTCATATGTCTTCATACCTTTACATGTGCTTAAATTGTTCTCCTAAAGAATCTGTAAGTGGCCGTAGGAAGGTACATGTGCTAGTTAGTAGTTACTGACATTTTCTTGATCTTTTTTCTGGTTGATAGCAATGCTTGAAATTTTCCCCAAATATTCTATATCCTCCCCTCTTCTAAATGTCTTGAACACATATCTTTACAGAACTTAAATATGTTATCTTCAAATATCTTAGACATCAGACATGACTAATGGGAAAAGTCAGGGATTTGCTTTTTAAAAATTGCTTCTTTATAAAGTGGAAGGAAGAGTTTAATTTAAAATTTCATTTTTAATTTTTAAATTTAAATTAATTTAAAATTTCATTTAAAAAACATTATTCAGAAAATTAAAATAATAAACTAAAAAAATATAATGCATTGAATTTGTGTATGTGACAATGTGTGATATTTATTCATCATATCCAGAGCCTGCTGAATTCAATATGTCCAGAATAGAACTTATTAGCTTTCTCTCTAACCTCTCCCCACCCCCTAATTTCCCTTTTATTGTAGAAGGCAACACCATCTTCCCAGTCCCCCAGGTTTACAACTTAGCAGTCGTTCTGAATTCCTTGCTGTCTCTCAGCCCCATATCCAAGCTGTTGCCAAGGTCTGTCATTTTATCTTTGCTACTTTTCTGTTATATGCCCCCTTCTCTCCTCTGGTACTGCTGCCGTTCTGGTATAGGCCCTCCTAACTTCATGCCTGGATTATTGTAATTGCCTGCTGGGAGAGTCTGCCTGCTTTGAGTCTCTCCCCACTCCAGTTCACCCTCCATTCAACCAGTAAAGTGATTTTCCTAAAGCACAGGTCAGATCATGCCGAGATCCCCACCCCTCCCTCTGTCCCCACACAATAAACTTTAGTCCCTCTAGGATCAAATATAAAATACTCTATTTGGCATTCAAAGCCCTTCATAACCTAGGCCCCTCCTACCTTTCCCATCTTCCTATATCTTACTCCACTAACACAGACTCCTCAATCTAGTGACACTGGTCTCCTGGCTGTTTCACAAACAATACACTCCATCTCTCCACTCCAGGAATTTTCTTTGGCTCTCTTCTATGCCTGGAACATTGTCCTTCCTCCTCTTTGACTACTGGCCTCCTTGATTCTTTTAAAGTCTCACCTAAAATCTCATCTTTTTACTGGAGGCCTTCCACAATCCTTAATTCTAGTGCTTTGTCTCTGTTCATTATTCCTATTTATCCTGTATATAGCTTGCTTTGTGTATATTTGCATGTCGGCTCCCCCATTAAATTGGAAGTTTCTTGAGGACAGGGACTGTAGTAAGTGCTTAAAAAATATTTATTGCTTGAAATTATTCAGGACATATAGGAATGAAGCTCCTGTGTATTCTACATCTTTGGCTTTTTACTTATCTTTAGGAATAATTGTCTTATATGCACCAGATATTTAATAATTGTTTTGAAAGCCTGAAAGCTCTATGGAAATGTGAGCTGTTATTAATCAGTTTTGGGTTGTTGTAGAAACTGGAGCATTGGTGTGACTTCATGGGGTTCAGCTTTGCCCTGATTTCATACTAACCAAACACCAATTCTGTTACTTCTCTCTTTGATGCTCAGCATGGGTGAAAATCTCTAACATGCCTAGTGGTTTACATCAGTTTTCCACTTTTCTAGGGGTTATGCAGTGAATTGGGAGGTGCATTAAACCGATCTAAGGAGAAGAACCATAATTTTTGCTCTGTGTAAATGTGTGTAACTCAATTATTAAGGTTTTATAGATCCTGGGGGATTGGTTGATCTCTAACAGCTACATAGTCAGTAGAGATTTTTTTGCTTTTTTTGTTTATTTGTTTGTTTTCATTTTTTCTCTAAGCAACCTAAAGATCTCTGCCATTCAATGACCTATGAGAAAAGGGAAACTCAGGAAATTAATTACATTATGTTTTTTATTCATCCCATGGGTGCGTAGCAAACCTGTAATTATCCTGGATCCCATAGCTTTGCCTAAATCTCTCTCTCCTCCCCTCACTCACAAACATGGGAAATAGCCTGCTGCTCAGTGACTCAGGAACTGGAGAAGCAGGTAGCTCAGTAGCTTGTGATAAAAAAATAAAAAATCTGAAGTTCCTACATATTCAGTTACTAAATGTTCCTTTTCCCAATCCTGATGCAACAGAAAGAACGCTGAAACAGTCAGAGGACTGGGATTTGTATCACCTGAACCTTGATTGCTGTGTGACTTGGGGTCTTCTCAACCATAAAATGATGGGTTTGGACTGGATGACCTCTAAGTGCCCTCCTGATTCTAGTTCTAAGATCTCATATTTTTCCTTCCATCCAGATTACATGGTATACTTTGATGAATTTTTTTATGCCTTCAGACCATCTTTGAATGTTCGGTTGATTTATCCTTACTTCAGTGCTATCCCTGATTTCATTTTGGGGGCTACCCAAAGCACCAATTATAACCCCTCCATACATTAGGAGATTTTCCTCATGATTCATTAGATTGTAAGCTCATTGAGAATAGGAACTGTTTTATTCTTTCTTTGTATCCTAGAACTTAGCACAGTACCTGGCACATCATAGGAGATTAATAAAGCTTGACTTGATGTCTTCCCTGATGGGGAAAAAATTACTTAGTGACCATTTTTCTGCTGATGAATCTTTAGGGACTGGCTAGACTGATCCTTAGGTATCAGACACATAGCTTATTTATACATGATTGTTTGCACAGTGTAAGTACAATTAGATTGTGAACTCCAGGGCAAGAACTATTTTTTGACTTTTTTTGTATTCTTAGTGCTTAGCACAATGCCTGTTATCTTTTTGTTGTTCTTCAATGGTTTTTGGTTGTATCTGACTCTTTGTGACCCCATTTGGGGTTTTCTTGGTAAAGATATTGGAGTGATTTGCCATTTCCTTCTCCAGTTCATTTTACAGAAAACAAAACTGAGGCAAACAGGGTTAAGTGACTTGCCCAGGGTCACACAAACAGTAAGTGTCTGAGGCTGGATTTGAACTCAGGTCTTCTTGCCTCCAGGTCCAGCAGTCTATCCATGGTGCCAGCTAGGTGCCCTGGCTGGTGTCTAGTAGGTGATTTTAAAGAACTTATTGACTGAATGACTATCACTTAATGAATTCTCAACATCATTTTAGCTTGCTAGCACCTGAAGATTTTTAGTTTTATTGATATGACTTTCAGTTGCCACTGTCTCATAAAGAAGAGAATTTTTATAGATAAGCCTGATTTCAGGGGCATAAAAATGTTAGAAAATTAGCACATGCTCATCAGAGATCTAAAACTATTGCTGGATTCTGCCCTAGTCAGACTCTGTGTCCCATATTTTTAGGACACTTATTGATAACTAATGGCTATGAAGAGGAGAGAGATGAAAATGTCTGCAGCACTGAAGACTGCCATACAGAGATGGACTGAGGAAACTAGGGAGGGTTAGCATGGGTGGGGATACATGGGAGTTGGTTTCAAATATTTGGAGGGCACATATGAGGAAAAAAGGATAGACTGATGATGTCTGGCTAAAAAGAAGTGAAGAGAGGTGAAGAGTGATAGTATTTTGTTGACTAGAAGGGAAAATATTATAACAAATTAAAGCTACTGAAAAATGGAGAGAGGCAGCTGTGGCAGGAAGTAGTGACTTCTCTTCACTTGAGATCTTTAATCGTTGGCTGGGTGACCCATTGCTAGACATATTGGAGAGGATATCCCTGTTTAAGTATGAGATAGACTGAACAACCTCTCGATTCCCTTTAAACTCTGAGATTCTATGATTGTAGGACATTGCGAGAGAGAGAGAGAGAGAGAGAGAGAGAGAGAGAGAGAGACAGAGACAGAGACAGAGAGACAGAGAGACAGAGAGAGACAGAGACAGAGACAGATAGAGAGACAGAAAGAGACAGAGACAGAGAGAGATAGAGAGACAGAAAGAGACAAGAGACAGAGAAACAAAGACAGGCAGAGATAGAAAGACAGAGAGAGCTAAAAAATACTTATAGCAATCATATATATCCATACACTCATATATGGATGTATATGGACATGCATTTATACATGTATATATGTATACACACACACATATATATTTTCACATGGCACATGCCGTTATGATTATTCTCGTCTGACAGAGAAGGCAATATGTTTGAAAGAAGTTATATAAATAGGACATCAAAAAGAATATGTGGCTTTGATCTTACTTTTAATTAATTGCACCAGGGGAAGATTTAGATCATACAAGTGTGGGGTAGTAAGTGTTGCTTGTGTAAATAATTAATAAGCATGTATGAACCATTATGCTTTTATCTGTCCTTTCAAGAGCAAAATCAGACACCTACAATTCAACCAGCTGGAAATAATCTGTCAGCTAACCTTGCTTTGTAAAAAATTTACTGTTTGGGGACATTTTCTCAAGTCAGAGAATCTCAAAGTTGGAAGGGTCCTCCAAAGATATCCAGAAGTTTATGCCTCCCTGACCAAGAATCCCTTCACAACAGCCCTAATAAGTTTTCAATCAACCTTTGAATGAAGACTTCCCCTTCCCCCCTGTAAGTGATGAAGAACCTGCTAATTCCTGATACAACAATTTCCATTTGGGGACAATGTAATTATGAATTTTATCCTTTGTATTGAACAGAAATCTCCTGTGATGTAATATCTACCCTGTATTCCTAATGTTGTCCTTTGGGACAAATGATTAAAAAAAAGATCTAAGTCCTTCTTTCATATGGGAGACTTTCAAATATTTGATAATAGCTGTCATATCCTTCTCTAGGTTCTTCACTTCTTTAGATTAAACATTCTTAATTCCTTTAATCCATCTTTAGATCTCATGGTTTCCAGTAGCGTGGTTATCTTGGTCATCATACCTTGAAACACCCTACAGCTTGTCAACGTCCTATCTCCCACTGAACGTAGTCCTCCAGAGGCAGTTCGATAAGAGCAGAGAACATTGGCTCTAACACATCTGTCATTTGGGATGCTTTTTCCTCTCAAAATGTAGCCCAAGACTACATTACTTTCTTTGACTGTCATGTTACATTGTTGACTTGTATTTGACCCCCTTTCTGTAATTTACCATAGTGGATTACAGAATCTAAAGATATTCTTTTTGGAAGAATGTTAACTGATTTACATTACTATGACATAACAGATTATAAATAATGTCTAGTCATTGTCTGTAACTCAGGAAGGTTTAAGCAGCCACTTTTACTCCTATAAGATGGGAAAAATGTGTCGAGTGTTTTTGGTAACTTCCCACTAAACCAGTCTGTGTGTAATTTTGTTCCCAGAGAAAGAGAGTAACTTTTCTTTTCCTCCACATATGAGAAGACTACTGTTCCTCAATTTCCCATCTCTGTGCCTTTGCACTGCTTTCCTCCATGATCTCCAGCATATCCTAATCACTTCTGTTTCATAAAAGCCCCCATTTCTTTCAAAACTGAGCTCAAATGCTGCTTGATTTGCATTTATAGAGGGAGTTTCTTCATCTAGGGTTTGCTCGTTTCAGTGAAGTTATAGGTCCACTTCCTATTCCTATTCTATCCACTAGGGAGGAGATAATTTCATTAATAATTATAATTATTGAATTAGAATATTATGAATACTAGAATATAAAATTATGCTAAGATGAAATTATAATAATAGTTAGCACTTACGCAACGATTTGAAGTTTGCACTTAATATGTGTTATTTGATCCTTACTACAACTTTTTTGTTGTTATTATCCTCATTTTACAGATAGAAAAATTAAAGCTTTAAGGTTAAGTAACTTGACCAGGATCACAACTAGTATGTGAGGAAAGAACTGAATTTAGCTTCAGGGTAGATCACATAACTCTGCTGGTAGCTGTCATGATTAGTCAGAGAGAGTTCATAGTCCAGAGGAAAGGTGTGGCCCAAGGTAATACAGAAAAAGAATATGGTGGGGCTGACTCACACCATGCCTGATAGAATTCTTCTGCTTAGGCCATCAGGGTTGCAATAAACCAGGTGTTTAGGAGAATATAAGAAAGGGTGGGGAAGCTCCTCTGCTCATTAGGATGTGTACTACTGAGGTAGTAGAACAATTAACTCAGCTTGATTCTAGAGAACACTACCATCATAGTCATCTTTCCAGAGACTATGAAGATGGGAAATCTGAGAAATGAAGGGAACTGGCACTTCTCATCTAAAGTTTTTCGAGTTCTCCTTGGTTTTGGAAAACTGACAAATTCTTCACCCTGACCCACTCCTACAAAGAGGAAAGGAGACTTTTTGACCTTGGAGATGGTGGCAGAGAATAGATGGGATCCTAGACGATCTCAGAGCCCAGGGTAGCCCAGCCTGGATCCTTATACTGAGCTTTTCCAGGATAGGTTGAGCCTTGAGTTGATTATCTGTCCTCCTCAGCCAGAAGGAGAAAATCTCTGTGCAGTAACACATGGTCATGCAGAGAAAGGACGGTTCATGGGGAGAGGCCTGTATCTGTTAGCTCTACAGGGAGTTTTACTTGGATTTTCTTGTATGTGTAGTACTATATTGACATTCAAACACTCATTCAAATCTATTACAATTCTACTTACTTGAAACCAAGCACTGATATAAGGGAAAAGACCCTAAGGGAAAGGAGATTTAAATTACTGAGGATTTATAAATACACTTGGAGCAGCCAGTGTAAACTACCTGGGGGCTTGAGACTCACACATTTAAAAGACATAAGAGTTTATTTGAGAGAGAACATATCTTCAGACCAGATACTCTTGGCCTATGTCAGCAAGTAACCACTGTGTTTATGTGGAAGGGAATGATGCAGCCTGAGATAATACAATTGAAAAGAAAGCTGTGTCCCCTTGAAGGGAGAGAGACTGAGGTCCTCAGAAAGCATCCACTAGACTGAGCTCCTAGAAAGAGAACTAGTTTTTGTCCTTTTATTTTTTCACCCCTAGACTTTAGTAGAGTGCCTGGTTCATAGTAGAACTTCATTAATATTTACTGATTGATGGGAATGAGCTGCCAGGGAAGTCCTACCCATGCTGAGGGTGCAAGCTACGGAATGATTGAGAGCTCAGCCCCCTCCTTGTCAGCACCATCTGCTGGCTGTCGTATGGATGCATGTCTATTATCAACAACTGAGCTCTCACTTGTGTGTAGAAATTATTTTGTCCATCTCGGTTTTTAACTCCTTACTGCATTCACCATAATGACAGTTCTAAACTTAGTTTCTTCAAGTTCCCTATAGCATCCTTGCTAACTCCCCCTCCCTCAAAAGATTAATAATTTACTTTACACAAAACCATCAAGGAGGTCACTTAACTTCCTTTCTCTCGACCAGAAAACTGTACAATTCACTTATTCTGTACTCACTCTTTTCAATCTCCTCTTCAAAAACTTCCCTTCTCTAATCCCTTTACTATGGTAAAAGCGAGAAAAAAAAATATGATAAATAAAACCGAGAGACAGAGATGGAGACAGACAGAGAGGGAGAGACATAGAAAGACAGACAGAAATTCAAACAAGAAATATAAAGACAGACTTGGAGACAGAGAGAAAAATAGAGATACAAAGAGACAGAGATACAGACACAGAGAGGGACAGACAGGATAGATAGAGACAGACAGGAAGACACAGGTTGAGGGGAATGAGAGCTAAGCCTTGTCTATGGAGTAGAGACCTTGATTCTGTCACCTTCTAGGACCTTGCTTTTTCATTCATTCATTCATTGACTATTCACTTAACAAGAATATTTCACAGACATTTATTAAACATTTACTATTATCCAGGCATTAGGTCAGGTGCTGGAGATACAAAGATAAAGTGGAAGGATTCTTCCCCTGAAGAAGGTTATCCTCCAATGGAGTTGTGGGGGGGAAAGGGTGGGTATATGCAAGAAAATAATGCAAAGTAAATTGAGGAGAAAGAGAGCATTAACCATTGTAAAAGTCTCATGGGAGAGTGAGACCTGAGTCTGAAAGAATTCTGAAAGGCAAGATTGAGTATCGGCTGTGGATTTCAACTGCAGTACAGTTAAATGTGTGGAGGTAGCAGTGCAATGTTAAGTTTAAGAACATCTAGTAGTTCAGTTTGGATGGACCATAAGGTATTATAGGATAAGACCAGTATGATAGGTTGGAGCATAATTGTAAAGGGCCTTAGATGCTGAATTGAAGTTTTCATTTTATGCTGTAGCAATAGGGAGCCAGGGAAGTCTAAGGGAGAGTTCCTGAGTGTCTGAACTAGGACAATGACTAAATTAGTGGAGAGATATGAGAAATGTTGTGGAGGGAGATTTGGAAACTGATTGGATTCAGGGGTGAAAAGAATCAAGGATGACGCTAAGCTTACAAACCTGATGTCTAGGACACTGGTGGAGGGTTGAAGGAAATGGGCCATCAGCTGTTAGGAGCTGGTGTGGATAGAAGAGCAAACAGTCTAGTTGGACACAGGAGAGTCAAGACATAGATCAGGATGGAAAGAACAAGTAGAGAGGTGTGGCGATGGTGTTCCTGGACATAGGATTTGAGCTTAGACCATGATTCCCTAGAGCTGAAATGATGACTTTCAGCTATTCTTCAGTCTGTAGAAAGGTTTCCAAGAAAGAAACACCCCAATGTAGATCACTTGTACCCTAACCATTTACCACTGAGGCCTGGAGGTCTTTAAAGGGACTTCTATGACTTCCTTTCTCCAATCTCTTTGATCTTTCAACTCCCTTTGAAGTGTGGAAGATAGTAACCATTGGGTACAGAGAGTGTTTTTTATTGCTTCATATCCTGTTTTTTATTTGTTGTTTCATATCTGAAATGATTTTATTTTGTGGTTTTGTTTTCCTTAGAATGATCTAGCAACAAAGTAAATAATTAAATGGGGTTTGGGCTCTGATTGGAGCACTTAATTACTCCTAAACCTCAGAGTAGTCAAAGGTTGCCATATGACTAATAGGGGAATCATGAAAAGTTTTATGAAGTAGATAGCTTTGAAAGGATGGTAAAAATTTAACAGCTGAAAAGAGAAGGGGCAAAGACATGGAGGTGGTAAAATGCAGACTATGTTGGGGAGACAAAATATAGCCCAGCTTGGTGGGAACACAAACTAGGTGAAGGGGGGTAATATGAAATGTTTGATCCACAAGGAATCTTACGTTTCCTCTACCAATATTTTCCTTTTACAGGGAAGAAACTGAAGTCCTGAGACAGAATGTGATTTGCTCACCATTCCACATCTAGTGAGTAGCAGAACTGACAATTTCAGGTGCCTGATATAAAAGCTGTTCAGTCATTTCAGTTGCGTTGGACTCTTCATGATCCCATGTAAGATTTTCTTGGCAGAGCTATCAGAATGGTTCACCATTTTCTTCTCCACCTCATTTTACAGATGAGGAAACTGAGACAAATAGGGTTAAAGTGACTTTCCTAGGGTCACACAGTCACTAAGTGTCTGCGGCCTGATTTGATTGATGAGTCTTCCTGATTTCAGTTCTGACACTCTATCAAAAAGGCAATAAGTATTTATCAAACTTGTACTATGTACCAGGCACTGTGCCCAGTACTGGGGATGCAGATATAAGGAAAAATAAAGCCAGTCCCTGGCGTCAAGTAGCTTATGAGGGAAGAGAGCACATAAATGGGAGTTGGGGTTGGGAGAATTGGGGGGAGAAGGTCCCCACATGGAGGAATAGTGGTGGGAGTTTAAAGTGCAGCTGGGAAAGGAAGCATGACCAGCCTGGGCCGCTCCCCCCATGGAGGCCCTGCCTCACAAGTGAGAGAAGAGGGATATGACCCATGGTGAGAAGGACCCAAGAGTTTAGGCAGAAGCTGCAATACAAGGGGGAGAGTGGGTGAGGAAGTAAAGATGTCAAGATTAGATTATTCTTCCAAAAAGTTTGTCATTGGAAAGAGAGAGTATGGTGATTTAGGCAGTCAGCAGGGTGAAGGAAAGTCAATTCTCTAGAATCAGGTTGACCAGCAGAGGAGGTAAGAAGCCAAGGGCCAGGAAGATTGAAGACATAATAGAGAAGATTACAGTTGTGTTATTCCTTCATCCTAAGACCCATACTGTGTGGAGAGTTCAAACTGGTTTTCCTGGTGTTCAGGGTTTTTCACAATCTGATGAAACCCTGAGGCCTAAGGTGGGGAAGAAGAAGGAAGGCCATTCTGAGATGAGAGGTGAATTTTAATTGAAACCCTCCAGATTTCTATTCTGTTCCTTTCATTTGTGCCTCAGTGTTCATACATCAGAGGGAACTACAGGTAGCAGTGGATAGCATGATGGGTCTGGTGTCAAGAAGACTCATCTTCATGGTTCAAATCTGGTCTCAGACACTTATTAGCTTTGTGACTCTGGGCAAGTCACTTAACCCTATTTGCCTCAGTTTCCTCATCTATAAAATGAGCTGGAGAAGGAAATGTTGAACCACTCTAGTCTCTTTGCCAAGAAAACCCCCAGTGGAATCAGGATGAGTTAGACACAGCTAAACAGCAAAGAAACAATAACGACCTTTTCTAAGTCACTCTTTGCCTTTTTTACAATTTCCCGCAGGATTTGACTCTATTGAATAACTCCTCCTTCTTGAAGCTTTCTTGGCTCCTGGGACATTCCACTATTTTATTTCTCCTTTTCCACGATTTTTTAAAGTTTCTTTTCCTTCCCAGCTATTAAACATTAGCCTTCTACAAGGTTCTCTCTCTAGCCCTCTTCACTTCATTCTTTGCCCTTTCTTTTTTGGCAGTCTCATTCATTCCCATGGCCTCAACTATGACCTCTATGTGGATAATTCCCAAATAGGCCCTGATCTCACTCCCAAGCACTAGTCTTGAATTTCCAGCCACCTCATCGATCACAGGATTGAGAACTACGAGGGACATTAGAGATCATCTACACAACCCACTGACTTTACAGAGGGAAAAAAAAATAACATGTCCAGAAATAATTTGTAATTTGCAAAATCTCAGGGGTAGCCAGTCAAACTTGAACGCAGATCCTTTGACTTCAAATTAATCCTGTCCTTTTCCCACTACATTACCTCTTTGAGGTTTTGCCAGGACCTGGATATGAACACTTTTCCAAACAGAACTTATTATCTTGCTCTTATCCCCAAAAGATAGTAGTAGTATATAGTACATAGTAGTAGTATACAGTATATAGTAGCAGCTCCTCCCTACATTCCAATATTTATGAAAGAAGGAACCATTTTTCTAATGGCATAGTTTCAAAGTCTCACAGTCCCCTATCATTTCAGATTTACCACCAGGTTTGGACTTCCTTGATCTCTAAATCTGAGGGTTTTCTCCTTCCAGACTGATTCTTTTATGAAGGCAAACTAGCACATCTTTTGCCTCAATTCTTATCTACTCTTTAATTACTGAATGGGCATTGTCTCCAATAAACTGAGACCTGGGAAAGACTTTAGCTTAAAAAGGCCAAGGTCTCCCACTAGATCTGGGACCATTGCCAGTTGGCTTGACATATGTCTTGCTGGACTCTGATGACTGTGGAGGACAGAGTGAGGCTGATGACTTTGCACAGCCCTGCCTCACTTAAATCCAATTCACTTTCAAGACGATATCACCCTTCTGAGGTCATTGGTTCTCTTTGAGACTAAAGGCAATCAATAACAACAACACTTGGACAGAGACATAATTCTATTTCTAGGACCTAGAGGTCACAGGGTGTGGAGGATAGAAGGAAATGGGTTTTGGACCTAGGCTTGAATTCTGCCTCTGCCATTAACTATGTGGCCATGGACCAATTATTTCACCTCTCTTACTCACCATATTTTGGGGGCAAGAGTGAAATAGATAACTTGGCAACAGAGAGCCAGCTAGTAAGAAAAAGGGAGAAGTTGAAGATGGTACCTAGTTTTTGAACCTGAGGGACCGGGAGGATGGTGTGGGATATGATACTAGTTCACTTTCAGTTCATGAGTCTATGAAATTTGGGTTCCTTGAGTTGTGCCTAAACTCAATCTAAATTCCTTTAAAAGAAAATCTCATTTTTATTTTTTAAATAAAGTTACATTTTATACCACAGTATGTCTGCCCTTCTCTAAGCAATAAACCATCTTTAGTTACAAATATTACCAAAAAAAAAAAAAAGGGAGAAGAAATTCAGCAAAACTAGCTCACTGACCCTGTCAGACAGTATAGTATATTCAGCATTCAGCACCTATGATCTTCTACCTCTGTGATGAATGGAGGGATATTAATTTTGTTAACCCTTTTTTGGGTCTTAAAGCTGAAGTCATAATAAGATAAATTCAGTTCTTTCCTCCCTTTCTCTTACCGCCCCCTTCCTTCCTTCCCTCCTTTTTCCTTCCTTCCTTTTTTCCCTCCTTTTTATATTGTTATAATCTATGATATGACATAGTTTTATTATATTATTATTAAATGTAACTTTATATTATATAGTTACATATTTGTGTATATGAATTTCCCAGTTCTGCTTATTTTATTCTGTCATATGTCTTCCATTGCTTATATGAATTCTTCATTATCACCTTTTCCTATTGCACCCTTAATTTCCTATGAGTTGAATGAGTTTTTTGGTGACGTGGGCAGCATGCCACCTCTTCCTAGGGTTTTAGTTTCCTCTCCTGTAGAGCTGTGCAGCTAAATGTTTAACAACTGGTTCTTCAAGCAAACCTCTAATGTCCCTTTGATTTCTAACCTTATGTTTTGAGCATTTTTTGAAGAGAAGCAGTTGGTTTCCGGTCCCCTCCCCACAAACATCTCTTGGTTTGCTATAAGGATCACCCCTTTGTCTCTGCTCCCCAGAAATAATCTTCACAGATGCCAAATGTCAAATAACTAGTACCTAGTTATCCAGGATAATTAGGTAATATAGTAAACTACCAAATGGCCTGATTCCTGAGGATGGGGAGGAAATGGGATAGAGACAGTGACCCAGCAGTAGCCTTTTGGTATCCCAGAGTCTTTCCTCTTGGAGTATAGTTGCTCCCTCCGCAGCTGAGACCTATCTCTGTGCCCTTTGCCAAGGATGCTGTTTGCAGTACTTACCTCAGGAGCAAATATTTCCAGTTCTGCTCTGGGACTGACCTTTCTATAGCATACAAATAAGTGCAGAGAATGAATAAAGGTGAAAAAGCTGTTGTTGCAATAATGTAACGTCTGTTTTGTTGTGGTGCATTAGCAAGACGGTTTTCACAATTTCCAGGCAAATTTCTGAAAAGGAAATAATCAGTTGAGCATGTGTTGGCAACATAGAGTGAATCTGTATAAATCAAAGTGAGAACACCTCTGTTTAGACTTTAAATTCTTCTGGAAGTTGATTATGAGGAGGGAAATTCTTAAAAGAATCAGGAGACAATATCCAGCAGAAGGCAAATTGATACATAAAAACCCAGTCATTACAGTTCTCTAGGGACAAAGAAGAGTCAGGCAAATCCTTGAGAAATAAAACATCCTTCATCTCCATTAAGGAGATCCACAATTAAACAACAGCATTCTTTCCTTATGATTACACAGTTTCCTTCATCTTCTACTTTTTTTTAACTAAACAAAACCATTTCATAGATTCCTAGCTAAAGAAAACTGGACATTGGAAAGGTTTTTTTTTTATATATAAATTAGAAAAACAGATGTATTTTATGACTTTTATTTTGCCACTTGAATTTTTTATCAGCTTAGTGTGAGCTACCTTTTTCTGAAGCCCTCCTCCAATATCTCATTTTGACCTAGAACTCTTGGATGATAAATAAATAAACGAATGAATATTTGCAATAAATGTTTTCAAAGTTTACTTTAATTTGAAATTAAATTTAATGTTTACAAAATACATATGTTATTTCATTTGATCCTCAAAGCAGCTTACCAGTGGGTGCTATTATTATCATACCTATTTTACAGATGAGGAAGACAGGGTCAGTGGGTTGCCACTGGCAAGTCCTGCCCACCTGGGAAGGCACTGCGTCTAGACTGACTGCTGTGCAAGGATTATGTGTTCAAATGATAAGAGTACTGGAAATTCTCTTGGAGGTCATCTACTCTAACTCCTTCATTTTGCAAATGAGGAAATTGAGGTCCAGAGAGACTAAATGACTTTCCTAGGATCACATGGGAAGTAAGTGGTGGAATCAAGATTTGAACCCATATTCTCTGATTCCAAATCCACCACTCTTTGCATTGTTCCATACTGCCTCTCAGTCTAGTTAAGTTTAGAGAGACTCCTTGCCAAAAGAGTTGTCACCAAGAAATGAATGAATTTTTTTAGCCATATAAGACAGTCTCTGTGAAGAGGTCTACTAAGATATGGAAAAATTGTGCTATGCATTGCAGATGAATTAGTGGATTTTTTGGCATATTGAGATCTGAGAATAAATCATAGATTTCATAGCACCACAATCTGCTTAGGTGTTAGGTAAAAAGAGTAATATAACAAACAGAAATCCAGTAGTTCATTTCCTTGGGGAAAATTTCTATTGGCATGGTTAGGATCAAGAGATTGTTCCACTGGAAAGAAAATATATTTATACATGCACATATGTATATCAAATGCTCTCTATATTTTTAACATAAAATTTTTCATCTTGCTTTGAATGTGATACATATTCCAGTCAACATTTGGTTGAATGATTCTGGATCATTTACTTGGAAGTAATTCCAATTTCCTGAATCAAACTAGATTTTATATTATTGTCTGTTCTCTGTAATCATCCCTCTGTTCCCAATTGCTTATTTAAAAAAATCTTAAAAAAACAAGTTTAACTGATACCATTTTTTTTTGCATTAAAATAATTACTGGACCTACTCTCCTACCCCTAACCTGGAATTGATGCTTCCCTTTTAATGAAAACAAAAATAAATAAGTAAGCAAAAATTGCCAAAGTGACCAAAACTGATGGTAGTGGGAGCATCTTATCTGCCCCTGTTTTCTCTTGTTTTTATGATGTAAAGAGAGAAATTTATTATCTATTTTCCAAGGTGAAGATTAGTCTTCACAGAGTCCCACTTCCTTTTAATGTTCTTTTCATTTATATTATTATAATCATTCTGCTGTTTGGCTTATTTCACTCTGAATCTGTTCAACTCAGCTTTCCTAGGTTTCTTTGAATTCCTCACATTAATCATTACTTACAATGCACCAAATACTCCCTTCAATTCATATACCATATTTTTTTCAGTCATTCAACCATCAAGGGGTACTCACTTTGTTTCTAATCTTTGTCACCACAAAAATGCTGCTATGAATAGTTTGATGTATATCAGAACATTTTATCCTTTTTGCTTGTGTTTTTTTTAATCTCTTTGGAGTATATGCATATTTGTGGAATCCCTAGTTCAAAATATTAGAAATAGCTTAAGTGATTTTTTCTTGTATGGTTGTTTTCCATAATGGTTAGACCAATTCACAGCTTTGTAAATAGTGTATTAGTGTGCCTTTAATTCCATAGACCTTCTACACTGACTTTTTCTTTTCCTTTCCTTTCCTTCCTTCCTTCCTTCCTTCCTTCCTTCCTTCCTTCCTTCCTTCCTTCCTTCCTTCCTTCCTTCCTTCCCTCCCTCCTCTCATTCTTTCTTTCCTCTCTTTCTTTCTCCTTCCCTTCCCTTCTTTCCCCACTTTCTTCCCCCTTCCTTCTTCTTCCCTTACCTCCTTTCCTTATCCCTCCTTTCTTTCTTTTGTGTCATTTTCTTCTAATGGGTTGGATTTGAGGTCAAATCTCAGTTATTTCAATTTGTAATATCCTACAATTATTGATTTCTGGTGTCTTTTCATTTGCTTGTTAATAGTGTATAATTCTCCCTCTGAAAACTATTTAAAAAGTTATAGCAAAGAACTGAAAATCAAGGGTGTGCCATCAACTGGGAAATGGCTAAAAAACACCTCCCTTATGTGAATCTTATGGAATAATATTGTACAGTTAAATGACAAATATGTGTAATCTAGGGAAACTTGGGAAGACTTATAAGAACTAATACAGAATATAAGAGCGGTATCAAAAGAATGATATATATTGTTCATTATAATAATGTAAAGGAAACTCTTACTAAAGAAAGTCCAATTGAATAACTAAAAAGTAATAATGGCCCCAGGGTATAAGCAATGAAATATACTTCTCTCTTCATAGCCCAGAGGCAGGGGACTACTAGGGCATAATTTTATAAACATTCACAGATGTGTTTATTTAATGGTTTTTAAAATATATATATACATACATATAATTTATTTATTTTTCAGTTTTCAACATTCATTTCCACAAGAATTTGAATTCCAAATTTTCTCCCCATCTCTCCCCACCCCTCACCCCAGGACAGCATGCACCCCATCCACCCCTTCCTCCAGTCTGTCCTGCCTTCTATTACCCACCCTTCTTCCATCCTCCTCCCCTTTGTTTTTCTGCAGGGCAAAAAAAAGATTTCTATACCCCATTGCCTGTTCATCTTATTTTCCAGTTGAAAGCAAAAAAAAACTTTTAACATTCATTTTTTAAAACTTTGAGTTCCATATTTTCTCCTTTCTTCCCTCCCCACCCATCTTCATTGAGTAAGTAAGCAGTTCGATATAGGTAGTACATATGTAGCCATGCAAAACACTTCCATAATAATTATGTTGCAAAAGACTAACCACATTATCCTCTGTCCCGTCCTGCCCTCCATTTATTCCATTCTCTCCCTTGACCTGTCCCTACACAATAGTGTTTGCTTCTGATTGTCCCTTTCCCCAATTTACTGTCCCTTCTATTATCCTCCCTCTCCTATCCCCTTCCCCCTCAGCCTTCCTGCAGGCTAAAATAGATTTCCATACCCAATTGAATGTGGTATTCCTTCCTTAAGCCCAATCACAGGAGTGTAAGGCTCACTTATTCCCTTTCATTTGCCCCCTCCTCCTCTCTATTGTAAAAGCTCTTTTTTGTATCTTTTATATGAGATGATTTGCTACCTTCTACCTTTCCCTTTCTCTTACTCCTAGTACATTCTACTCAACCAGTAAATTTTATTTTTTTAGGTATTCTCCCTTCACATTCAGTTCACCCTGTGCCCTCTGTCTTTGTGTGTGTGTGTGTGTGTGTGTGTGTGTGTGTGTGTGTGTGTGAGTATACATATATATGTGTGGGTCAGAGACCACTGACTCAAATAAAAATCAGAGACTTCTTAAGGCAGAAGCAAAACAAGATTTTATTACAATCTCGCGAGAAAGGGCATCTCCTCTCTGATAAATAATCAGGAGAGTGAGGCAATTACAGAAGGCAAATGTAGAGATTATATAGCCCTAACGCAGATCCCACCCCCACAACCCGCATTGGCCTTTTACTCCCATTGGCTGGGAGGCAGTCTTACAATCTAAACTCAATAGTCTACCCTGTGAATAGAGGACAGGGTAGCAGTGTAATAAATGATAGGCATTACATTGATGTAGATGTTGATGTGCCAACCCAAGGGGGTATTATGTTATGCTGATATGGCAACCCAAGGGGGGTTGTGTTGTGGCAACCCAAGGGGAGGGGGTTGACGTTTCATATTTCCAAAAGTCACATGATTTCTGGGAAACCGAAACTTCGGCCTAACCATCTATTAAAAGTCTTGTTAAGCACTAACTTCATTCCATGAACATATATATGTATATGCAAACACACATATGTGTGTGCATGTATGTATGTATGTGTGTGTGTATATATATACACACACATCCATATACTTATACATACCTACATTTATACATAGACATGTATAATATACACATACATACATACATACATAATTTTATATATATACATATATATATATACATATATATATATTCCCATTAACTACCCTAATACTGAAAAAGATCTCTTGAGTTACAAATATCATTTTTCCATGTAGGAATGTAAAAGGTTCAACTTCAACAAGTTCCTTATAGCTTCTTTCCTGTCTATCTTATTGTGCTTCTCTTGTATTTGAAAGTCAAATTTTCTATTCAGTTCTGATCTTTTCAACAAGAATGCTTGGAAGTTCTCTATTTCATTGAAATTCCATTTTTTTCCCTGAAGTACTATACTCAGTTTTGCTAGGTAGGTGATTCTTGGTTTTAATCCTAGCTCCTTTGACCTCTGGAATATCATATTCCAAGACCTTAGATCCCTTAGTGTAGAAGCTGCTAAATCCTGTGATATACTAATTGTATTACCACAATACTTGAATTGTTTCTTTTTGGCTACTTGTAATATTTTCTCCTTGACCTGGGAACTCTTGAACTTGGCTATAATATTACCAGTTTTTCTTCTGGGGTCTCTTTCAGGAGTTGATCAATGAATTCTTTCTATTTCTATTTTACCCTCTGGTTCTATAATATCAGGGCAGTTTTCCTTGATAATTTCTTGGAAGATGATGTCTAGGCTCTTTATTTGATCATGGTTCTCAGGTAGAGCAATAATTTTTAAATTATCTCTCATGGATCTATTTTCTAGGTCGGTTGTCTTTCCAATGAGATATTTTCACAATGTCTTCTATTTTTTCATTCTTTTGATTTTGTTTTATAATTTCTTGATTTCTCATAAAGTCATTAGTTTCTATCTATTCCATTTTAATTTTCAAGGACTTATTTTCTTCAGTGAGATTTTGGACCCCCTTTTCCATTTACCCAATTCTGCTTTTTAAGACATTCTTCTCCTCATTGGCTTTTTAGACCTTTTTTGCCATTTATGTTAGACTATTTTTAAAGGTGTTATTTTCTTCAGCATTTTTCTGGGTCTCCTTTAGCAAGCTGTTGACTCGTTTTTCATGATTTTTTTTTGCATCACTCTAATTTCTCTTCTCAATTTTTCCTCTTCCTCTCTTACTTGATTTTCAAAATCCTTTTACACCTCTTTCATGGCCTGAGACCATTTCATATTTTTTTGGAGGCTTTGGATGTAGAAGACTTGACCTTGCTGTCTTCCTCCAGTTGTATGCTTTGGTCTTCCTCATCTGAAAGGATGGAAGAAAATACCTTTTGGCCAAGAAAGTAATCTTCTATGGTCTTATTTTTCCCCCTTTTGGGCATTTTCCCAGTCAATTACTTGATTTTTTAGCCTTTGTCAAGTGGAGGGTATACTACCCCAGCCTTCAGAGATTTTGTGTAGCTGTTCTCCCAGCTATCTCTAGGGATAGAGATGGCCTGTGCTGTGGTCTGTGAGCAACCACAGGCACTCTTTTCTGCCCTAGAACTGCAAGTAGGATTCCCTTTCCACAGCCACTACCAGCTCTGCCACACCAGTGCTCCTCCTTATCCCAGGACCGCCACTCAGGACTGAGACCCAGATCAGCTGCTTAATTCCTCCATCCTCTGCATGTTGAGAGCTCCAGAACTGGCTATAAGACAGTGACTGCAATGGTATTGGGACTGGGGCTGGAGTCTGACCAATCTCCTGCCCTCCCCCTCACCCAGGTGAAAGAGCTTTCTTCATGAACTTTGAAGCTGTCTTTGACGTTTAAGGAATCTGGAAACAGCAGCAGTTGCCTGTGCTTCAGTGCTCTGAAGCCTCCTGGAGTCCCATCTGTGCTGGTGTGGCCCACACTGGGCTGTGCTCTGCTCTGAGTCTGGTACAATAGACCTTTCCTGTTAGCCTTCCAGGTTGTCTTGGGCAGCAAATCTCTTTCACTCTGTCACTTTGTGTTTTCCGCTGCTCTAGAATTTGTTTAGAGTCACTTTTCACAGGTAATTTAAGGGCTTTGATGGGGAGAGCTTAAGTAGGTCCAGGATTCTACTCTTCCATCCTGGATCTGCCCCTAATTGTTTTTCTTTTAAAAGAAGATTCAATTAAAGGGTGCTGGAGAAGAGTATACACACACACACACACACACACACTCACACACACACATACACACACACATATATACATATATACACACACATATATACATACATATATATATTTAAGAAATGACTGTGATGTAAGACAAAAGAGAGATAAAAATTCATTTTTGAAAAAGAAAGCTATTTTTTTAAACCCTGTGATTACATTTATGTAAGTTCCCTACAGATCTTGGATATGGAGCTTTAGTTAGTGATATTTGATGCAAAAGTATTTTTTTACTTAATAATTGCTTTTCTTGTTTTGTACACATTGATTTTGTTCTTAGAAAGATTTAAAAAATCTGATGTAATTGAATGTTCTATTTTGGATTTTATTATCACCTTTATTTCTTATTTGATTAAGAATTATCTCTGAAACTACAGTGATTTTGAAAAAAATTCTAGTCTCTAATTTTTAAAATGATTTATATTTATGTTAGGTTTCATACTTAGCATTTGGTACTTAGCATTTATTGTAAGATACTGATCTAAACCTAATTGCTGCCAAACTACTTTTCTGTTTTCCCAAAAGTTCTTGTAAAATCAGATGTCCTTACCCCAGTTACCACTTGGTTTTTTGGATAATAACTCCCATTTCTTAGGGCTCTACAGTTTCAAAACACTTAACATATATAATTTCATTTGATGGTAACCAGGTCTTTCTGAGGCTGTAACGAACCATTTCACTTTGCCTTCTGGAGCTCAGAATGATCCTTCCATGCTTCTAAATGATCAGTATATTTTTTTCATCTATATTCTGTGTTTTGGCCTTTTGGGTTAATCAGATTGTAGCTTTTTTGAGGGGAGATAATCATGGACAGGGAAATATTACAGTAACTCTTCCTCTCCTGAGATGGAACTTGCTTTTGTTTCCACCATTTTACTTCCATTGACATAATTTCTACACAAAGAAAATCATGGAGATAGAAAGTTTATCTGCCAGGGATATCCAGGACATCATCAACTTCCCTCTTTTCCTCAGTGATAATGATAAGCTATCTGAAGGAAATTGTTATAGAGGATGCTTATATAATTTCAAAACTCTTAAAAAATCCAGTAATGGCAAAATACATACAGTGCTAGTATTAGCATCATAAAGAGTTGGGTTCAAATCCTTCCTCTGTGTGAACGTAGGGAAGTTATTTAACTCTTATGTATCCTAGGAAATGAATTCCCTGGGACTTATGTGCTATGCAGAAATCTTGAAGTGGTGAAGGGAGTTACCATACTTGGATTTCCTCCATGCTTTTAGGGAAAAAAATCCAAAGTCCTCTGGATATTCACAGGTTTACAAAATGCTTTCCTCATAACAGCTTTGTGAAATAGATACCATATGTATTATTATCTCAAATTTACAGATGAAAAAGTTGAGGATTAGAGGAAGCTAACATGCATTATTCAGGTCATACAAGGAAAATATCAGAAATGGCGGATAAACTTGTCTGCTAACTTTAAGACTGAGCCTTTCATTCTGACAAGAATTTCCCCCAGAGTTTCCCTGCTGTAGAGGTGAATCCACACCACTCATCTGTGATTTGAGTGACTGCTGTATGGCTGAAGTATCTGTTAGCATCAGGAGTAGGCCATTAGACTTTCATTGGGACCATGGTTGAAAGTCTAGCATTTAGGCCTTCTAGATCATGAACAGAATGACTCATACAGTAGACCAGGGGTAGGGAACCCATGACCTTCAGATCACATTTGGCACTGTAAGTCCTCAAGTGTGTCCCTTTGACAAGGATTTGTTTTGTGAAGTTTGGATTTAGTCAAAGGGCTGCACTTGTGGACCTAAAGGGCCACATGTGGCCTGGAGGCTGCAGGTTCCCCACCCCTGCACTAAATTTAGGATATTTCAATGCTTAGCCAGGAAAGCATTTAAATAGTTAATAAATCAGTGAACGTATTAATATTTCCACTCAAGTTCTTTTGCACAAGACCCTTCAAAGTGCCCAATGTCAACTATATGCCTAATTAAGAAAGAGAATTATATGAGATAAGAAAATTTAACATCAGCAGATAAGAAAAATAAGAAAAAACGAGAGGTTGAGAACAACAGTGACCTGAGAATTGGTCACTGAGTCAGGAAGACCTGGTTTTGAGTTCTGTCTCTGACATGCATACCAGCTATGTGAGGCATTCAACTTCTTTATATATTCAGAAAACTCTCTAGGATTATAAATGGTAGAACAGTTACCAATCTACATTGGTAGAGGCCATTTCCTCACCAGGAATTCCTTAGATTGGTGAAATATAGGTATGACCCCCCCCCCCGCCAAAGAAATGCATAAACTAATAAACAAATATTGCTCTAACAAAAACAAGAATGCTTTGTGTAGAGTCTCTTTTTTCCTTCTCATCTTTTTTTGTGGGATGATCTTTTTGTCTCCCCTCTGATGACTTCACTACATGACTTCATGCTTCCTCTCTTGGACACAGCTGCTTGAGACCAACAGTAATTCTTCAGAGGTCTTTGTGCCAATCATCTTTTACACCTATCCTAGCTTGTCTTGCCCACATGTTGAGTTGCCTCCTCTCAAAGGTTGTTCTACTTACACAAAGACCAAATGTTTGCCATTTTCCTGTTTGGCTTCCCTCCTGCCTTTGAGGACTCTTGCAGTCTCTTCCCCTAACTGATCCAAATAGTTTATTTTTCTCTGAAGAAGAAAAAAAAATGGCATACCTAGTTTGTCTTGTCTAAGCCTGCCTCTTTTTCCGTGAACAGTACTCTGATTGTTAACGGAGGTTGACGTTTCTACATGTCTCTTTAAAGACATGAACCGCAGTATTTAATGTGGGGAGACAACTGGGCCAACAGCTCAGGAAATGGAGAACATTAGTGAAATTCCTTTCATTAAAAGGAGCAAATCAGGAAGAAACAGTAGGTATGTCATTTTGATTTAATTATCCTGACAGAGAAGTCCTGCCTAGAATTAGAGAATCTGTTATCACTTCATTAAAACCAAGCTTAAGTATAATGACCCATTCCAAGCAACCTCCTGTGTTTACAGGAGCTCCATGGATGACACCTTGGAGACAAAATGCACCCACTGCCAGTTTCTGGATCTCTTGCTTAATTTAGTGCCATGTGTTCCCCAAGGGCTAGCAGATTTTCTCCCCTCTTTAATTAGATAATTGAATTTGAGGATCTCCCCTGCCTTATTTTCTTAGCTTTACGGACCTAGAAGACCATATATATTTTCTCTCCATCCCTTTTCACATCCTCTACTTAGTTCCCTTGGCACCCATCTTTTACTTTTTTTCTCAATTAAAAAAATTATGTAAGAAAATCAAAAAGCTTATGATTTCCTTCCTTGAAGGAAAGGCTAAGGATTAGCCTTTGAGGGTTTTAGTCTTTTCCCCTTTTAATTGAAGTAGTGTGCTAAGTAAACTCCCTGTGAAGGGATGATTATTTATTGCTTACTATTACAAGCATTAATACGAATAAAACCATGTCTGGCTATTGGAAAGCAGCCTGTCATTTATCCATGCCACAAATGGTACCCTGAGCACGTAATGCCGCCTAATGAAAGAACGACTTGGCTAACACTCCTAGACACAGCTCTGGATCACTGTCTCACAGCAGTTTTTAATCCAGTTACAAAGCTGTGTTTTCCAGTTAGCAAGAAAGATATCAGTCCTCTGGTGGCAATAACTTGATTACAAACTTTCCAACAGTGAAGGAGATCAGAAACATTAACAAGGATGGGTAGATCACTGTGCTGTCTGAACTAGGGGTGTTTGGCAGTTTAATGCCACATGATATTTCTAGATCCCAGCATCTTCAATCAAACTCACCTGGCCTATGTCTCTCAGCTGATAGAGGTGGAAGGGACCTTGTAGATGATCCAGGGATGGGGAAGCTGTGGCCTTGAGGTCACGTGTGGCCTTCTATATCGTTGGGTGCAGCCTTTTGACTTAAGTCCAAGCTTTACAGAGCACATCCTTTTACTAAGGGGATTTGTTTGGTGAAGTTTGGATTCAGTTAAAAGGCCACACTTGAGGACCTAGATGGCCACATGTGACCTCAAAGCCACAGGTTCCCAGACCCTGAATTCTAATCTAATCCTTTCATTTTATAGAGGAGGAAAATGAGGCCCAGGATGGTGAAGTGACTTACCCAAAGTCACAGTGCAAGTTAGTGGTAGAGCTGGGATTTGAAGGGATGGGAGGGGAAGTGTCTCCTGACTCCCAGCCCAGTTCCATTATACCATAATTTACCTATTAGATAGCTTATCTGAAAACCTAAGCAGCTGGGTTGTAAATGCTGATTATGATCTTGATAAGATCTCTATTTTAAAAAAAAGAAAAGCTTGAACTGGTGAGTAAGATAGAGGGGTCTCAGTTACCTGGCAATATTACAGAGCAAAATACGTTTTTGGGGGGAGAAGGTGGGAAGAGGACCTTTCAGCACTCTCACATCAGACCATGTGGGTGATCCAAGAAGCACCATATCATAGCATGATCTTGTTGAGTTCAGTCGAGCTTAGGGCATGGGATAACACTGTACAAATAGGAGCTTCAGGTCTTCATTTCTCAGGTGAAACTCACTGACTGTGTGACATTTTCTAGTCCCTCAACTTCAGCTGCCTCATCTATAAAATGGGAATGATAATATTCTTTACCTGATGGAAGAAATCACCTGATCCAGGTGACTCCTTGGGATCTCTTCTCAATCAATAAGCATTTATTAAACCCCCTGCTACATACTAAGCACTAAGCTAAGCCTCCTAGATCAAAGATCAATGATTCCATTAACTCCTGATAATGATTCTTTGCTTTTTTTTAAGCTCTCAGTGAGAGGAATTCTGTGGTTGGTAGCAACTGCCCCTCACTTCTTTATTCCTGAACGGTTTACGCTGAACGCAAGATTTTGTGTTGAGGAATGCATAATTCAGCACTGCATGTCTGTGAGGAGTAAATTATTGATGTAAAATAAAATAATGGTTTTGAAGGCAAATGTTTCTTTTAACATAAATTACATACCTACTTCCCCAAGCCTTTGGAAAATTTAAAGTATATGAAAATATAATAGCGGTCACAGTATCTAGAAATAGAGAGAAAAAAAGAAGACTGGGAAATAATAATAACAACCAACAAAAACGAATACTAGCCTTTATATAGCACTCTGTGATTTGCAAAACACTTTACATTATTGTCTCCTTCTAGACTCACTGACAAAAAGCGCTATTATTTTTCCCAGTTTTATAGGTGAGGAAACTGAGGTAAAGTGATTAACCAAGGTTTCACAGCTAGCAAGTGTCTGAAGCAAGAACTGGACTGAAGTTTTCTTCCCTCTAAATTTACATCTCTACCGACTGCCACTTAACTGCCCATTGATGGAACAGGGCTAAAGGTCATATTGGCAATGAATATAACTCAGTTTCTTTTTCAGGAGACACTACCATATTTACTAAATATTTTAATGTATAAGAATAACTCCTAAAGTTAAAAAAAAGGTCTTCACTTAAATTGGGGTTGACACACACTGTGTATGGTGGAATGCTGCTATTCCTTAATTTAGCTAACTGGCTGAAACAGTTATCAAGGGAGTTGAGGAAATTCATTGACCTACATGCTGAGTTTAGATGAAAACCTATGTTCTTTTGCAGAAAATTTAGGTTGGTCCATATGTTTAATTGCAATTACATATCCTAGTCACAAATGATGAAGTTCTAGAAATAGCCAAGAAGAGAAGGGGCTAAGGAAGCAAGGTGGCATAGTTGATAGGTCAGGACTTGGAGTCAGGAAGATTTGAGTTTTGGGGTGTTTTTGGAGGAGGGAGGGGAGGCAATCAGTGCTAAATGATTTGCCCAAGTAAGTGTCAATTGTGTGAGATCTACCTGACTCCAGGAGGGGTGCTCAATTCACTATGCCGTAGCTGCTCTAAAGATTTGAGTTTTTAATCCAGTCTCAGATATTTACTAACTGTGTGACACCGGGCAAGTCACTTAACCCTTGTTTGCTTAATTTACTAGAGAAGGAAATGTCCAACCACTTCAGTGTCTTTGTGTAGAAAATCTCATGTACATCTATGAAAACTGAGGTCCGCAGACGTGAAGTGACTTGCCCAAAGTTAAACAATTAGTTTACACAAACCTATCTTCAAATGTGCAGCTTATGAAATGTAGCTACCTATTCACTCCTTTTACAAATTATAGGCAATTTCAGTTCTTTGTCATCACATAGAGAGCCGCTATAAACATTTTAGAACATATGGGGGTAGGAAAGAAAAAGGCGGAGAAATTTAAGTGATAATTTTTATATATTTAAAAGAATTTTCAAGTTGTACACTATAGATTTGCAGTTTCACGTGCAGTCTTCTTTTTTTATTGTACTATGCTAGAGAAATGCTTGTTTTATCCTATAAATTAAAAAAACTAATTAATTAATTTAATTAAAAATAAGGCAATTTATTTGATAATTTTTTTTATATATTTAAAGGATTATCAAGCTGTATACTGTCGATTTGCAGTTTCGTGTGTGATCTTTTTTTTTTATTAAGCTATGTTATAGAAATGTTGTTTTATCCCATAAATTAAAAATATTACAATCTGGGCAGTAGTAGATAAAGGGATGGATTTGGAGTCAGGAAGACCAACGTATAAAGCTAGCCTTCAATGCTTACCAGCTGTGTAGCCCTGGACAAATTACTTCAGCTCCAGAAGCCTCAGTTTCTTCATTTGTCAAATGAGAAAATTGTACTAGATATCCTTTGAGGTCCTTTTAACTCTCAGTCTATGATCCTGAATCATCCATCGTGATCTCCTCTGGTAGCGTGCCCAAGTGGGATCAAGTTAAAATGATTGTCAAGGGTGGCTATGAAATTAATCACAGAAGGGAAACTCGAGAGGGTATTTGCAGAAGAAGAGAGGGACTGACCATATACATAACAGACTCAGGTCTTTTTTAAGCGTCATTCTCATCAGCTGCCTCTGAGTCACTGATTGCTGTAGGCTTTTAGTCCATGGAGCTGTAGCTGGGGCCAAAGTTCAGGCAACTTGAGGCCCCCCTCCTCAGCTCCCCAGGAGGTTTCTGGTTAACAGCCTCATGGGCACAGACTCCATGTCAATAAGATGCTATGCTTGCTTTCACTGAAGGTGAGAGTTGTCTGGGAAAAGTGGAACAAATATAAAATGAATTATTCCGACTTTTTGTTCACATTCCAAACAACTTAGATAAGAAACAGTTCAGAAAGAATGAGCCCAGGCGGCTCTGTCTGCCAGATACAATGGTGGCCATATAATGGACCATGCTTTCCATTTGAAAACCAATCTTTCAACCATGTTCATCTGTGTCAATACCTTTAATGCCTAAAGCAATGAAGAGGGCGGAGGGAGAGAAAAGAAACCCATTCTGGAGGGAGACTGGACAGCTGTTATTTTTTGTTAAGGATATTAGAGTTTATAAAAAAGTGCTCAGAAAAGAAAGGAATGTTTATATGCACATTCTTCACAGATGAAACTTTTAAGAAAGGCTCCCTGCTAAAAACCCTGTAAATATGAATGAACAGAAACAGATGATGGCATTAAAGACGATTGTATATTATCAGGAACTCCAGGAAATATTTCTTTTTAAAACATAGACTATATTCTCACAAGCCAGAAAAGTTCCAAACAAAAGTTGATATTCTTGCCCCTAACTTTTTCCCTTGAAGAAACGTTGAATCATATACTTTGGATGTCGATGCAAATTATGTCATTGATGGGCCCACACACTGGGTAGGGCTGGCCCCTTTTTTAATCTAAGGCTATAGCTGAGATGATCTCTTCACTAATCCTAAAGCTAAACCTTTCTAATTATTCCTTGATATTTCATGTTGGCAATCAGGAATGGAAAATAATGATAGCTGATATCTATTTATTGACTGATTAATTATTATTTTTATTTTTGCATCACCATTTCCCTCTTTCCTCCCCTACCCAGAGACATCCTCCTGTAACAAGGAATAAAAATGAGAGAGAAAAAAGTCATTTAGTAAAACTACTCAACACATCAACTGAATCTTTCACTATATATGCAACATCATATCCATGTCACTCACCTTTGCAAAGAGGGGAGAGAAATGTATTTTCTCATCTCTTTTGGGGGGCCATATTTATTCATTATAATTGCAAAGCATCCAGCTTTGATTTCTATAGTCATTCTTTTCATTTACATCATTCTAGTCATTCTGTATATTATTTTCTCATTTTGCTTTTGTCAATGGCTTCATAAAAGACTTCTCATGGTTCATGCATTGACCTCTGGACTTTGAGTTAGGAAGACTTGAGTTAAAATCCATCCTTACACACTCACCAGTTGTGTGACCCTAGGAATGTCACTTAAACTCTGTCTACCTCAGTTTTCTCATCTGTAAAATGGGGATAGTAGCAGTACTTACTTTGTTGTGAGGATCAAATGACATAAGATTTGTAAATCTCTTAGTATAATGCCCAGCATGTAGTAGGTGCTTAATAAGTAGTTGTTCCCCATAATCTCACATCTATGAATTGTGGTTAGGATAAAATGAGTATTTATGAAGCACTTTACAAACTTTAAAGCACTATACAAAAGGGACTATTGTGATTATTAATTATGATATAACATTATTTTATTATTAGACAATATAATATTAAAATAATATTTTACTAAACTAATATTAATAATAACTTCTTACAGCATAGTTACACTTAACTTACTTCATGTACTTCAACTTAAAACTAAAACCAAACAACCTATTTCGCAATCAATGGGCAATTGCACTATTTCCAGTTCTTTACAACTACAAAAAATGATGTTCTAACTATTTTGGTGTACAATGGAGCCTTTTTCTTCATCTCTTTGACCTCCCTGAGGTATTTGTCTAGCAGTAGAATCTTTGGATTAAAGAATATGGACAGTTTCACTTTCTTATGTAGCTGATAATTATAGAGTTTATCCCAAAAGAATGTTATATCCATTACTTTGAATGAAGTTCATAACCTCCCTTTTAGGGAGGTAGTGCCAGCGATCAAATCATGTCTCTAGGGTTATTTCCCTTTGAATTTTAAATTATCTCACTTTTAAAATAGTAAATAATACTAGTGCTTCAAGTGCGTGCTTGTCATGAGGAAAATACATAGTAAAGTACGTAGTAAATAAATTTGAATTATAACCATTTCTTATACAACTTGTCCAAGATCGCATAGCTAATGAACCAGTACTTCTCCCAACTAGCCAATCAATCAATCCATTACAAAGCATTTATTAAGTGCCACTTTGCTAGACAAGACTGTAACAGCTTCAGCCCTCAGGGAGATGACATTCTATTCTAAGTCCTGGGTTTATCAATTCTACCTCACTGAAACATTCTTTGCCACATTCAGGTTCTCCTGGGAGAGGATTTAGTATCTTATGCCAAAGTAATTAATCAATCATCAAGCATTTATTAAGCACCTACTATGTGTCAGGCACTAGGTTAAGCTTAGGGTACAAAGATATAAATCAAGCAGTCTCTGCCCTCAAGGAATTCAAGAACCAGACGTGTCATAAGTGAAAGGGCATCCTTTGGTTGTCTACTTCTCCACATGTAGAGTCTGTAGAGATGTCTGCATTTCTAAAATAACAGGATTTTGTACCCTGAAGAAAATCCAATTGTTTTTTCAGACATCTGTCTTGGTTTCCAGGTGTTATTTATTGTTTTAATGTTGGCAGAAATATGCATGGTGTGAGTAAAAAAAAAATCACAGACTGATCTATTATGAAAATAAGTCCAAGATTTATGATATTCACTCTCCCAAGTCCAGCACTTCGATAACTTGGCTTATGTTCTTCTTTTTTTTCCTTCCTCGCTACGTGAGATTATTTAGCTTAAGGCTCCTATGCAAGGTTAAATTGATCTCTGAGAACTTCCAATAACAATTTTTAAAGGACATGACTCCAAAGGCAGCATTTCCAACTGAACGACTTAGTTTATATCTGCTAATTTAATATCACAAACTACTTTCCTTAGCCCAGTAATTTATTTCTTAACAGGAGACAAATGAAGGGCAAGGAATGTGCTAAGTGAAATGGTGCCAGCCTTGTTGGACTATTCTGGAATCAGTCACATTATACAGTATATCAAGAAAGTAATAGAGACTGTGACTGACTAAGAAGTAGCCCTCTGTTGAGGTAAGAGTGTATCTTACTAACCTTCACTCAGCACTTACCCTCATAGATCTCAGTAATACAAGAACAATTAACTGAATTAGATATTCACACTTCATTAACAATACTGGATAAGATGAGCTATCTCCTCATCCATTGTCTGCCTTGAAAGTTTCCTTGAAACTGATGTCAATTTTTCTGTATTGTCCTCTTGGGCTATTAGGCTGTGTCCAATTTTCTCCTTCTGACATTTCAAGGGATACTGTGTCAGTACTGACTTCCCTAACTTTGTGTCACTTTTTTAAAATTAAATTTTATTTTTTTAATTAGCAAGCATTTTTTTTTCTCCTTTTCAACCTTTGACTTTCAACCTTTCTGCCACATAAACAGAAAAACAAAACTCTTATAATAAATTCCCATATTGACAATGTCCAATATCAAGTATTTCATTCTGGATATGTAGTCCATCACCTCTGTATCAGAAGGTGATGAATTCATTATTATCCTTTATATATTATTATTAATGAATCTTCATTACTTTTCCTCTGGAATCATGATTGATCTTACAGTTGATCAAAATTGTTACATCTATCAAAATTATCTGTCTTTATACCACTGTGATTGTATAAATTTTTCTCTGTGTTCACTTCACTTCACTATATATTAGCTTATACAAGTCTTCCCAAGTATCTCTGAAACTTTTTCTTTTGATATTTCTTAAAGCACTTGTTAAAATGTTGTTTTCCTGAGATCAAGAGAAGAGCCATAGAAATTCTTGTTCTTAAAAACATGTCTCTTGTTCTTAAATGTCTGATTGATTTATGCTTTTGTATCCTCAGTTTATCCCAGTACCTGGGCATAGTAGGTGCTTAATAAATGTTTAGTGCTTGAGTAATTAACTAACATTAATTTGGCATGTTACCAAAACAGTGAAAAAAACAGTCATCTCCAAGGAGAATCTGATTCTGGCATCACTGTGATGGAATGATAAATCCTAGACTTGGAATAGAAAATAATTTCCTTGAGAGATTGTGACATTTTTAGTCTTTCCATTTCCATTCTCTAAATCTTCTTCAGAAGAGATAAAAGCATAACTGAGTATGAGCCAAGCCAAGTGTATGGTCCCATAAACCTCAGTTTTCTTCCTAGCTATACGTTGGTTGTCCCCTTCACTGAAAACCTACTTTGATACTTCATTGGGTTCTTAAAAACTACATTAACTTTGAGGTATCATCTCATACCTATCAGATTGGCTGATAAGATAGAAAAGGAAAATGATGAATGTTGGAGAAGATACAGGGAAAATTGGGATACTAATGCACTGTTGGTGGAGGTCCATTCTGGAGAGCAATTTGGAACTATGCCCAAAGGACTATAAAATTGTGCAAGTATACTCTTTGACCTAACAATACCACTATGAAGTTTGTATCCCAAAGAGACCACAAAAAGGGGTAAAGGACTTACATGTACAAAAATGTTTATAGCAGCTCTTTTTTGTAGTGGCAAAGAATTGGAAATTGAGGAGATGTCCAACAATTGGGCGGTGGCTGAACAAGTTGTGGTATATGATTGTAATGAAACACTATTGGATTAAACACTATGTTAGCAGGGTACAACTTCTCTCAGTTCTACCAATCTGGAAAACCTTTTAGCTTAGGTTCAGTGATGAACTGTCTATAGACTAGAAGGTTAGCCATGAATGAGTTGATTAATTTTTTTGCTTGCAGAAAATTGTAAAGACTATGCTTCTGAGCAGAGTTATAGTCTCTGTTGATAAGAGGGGCACCTTCCCTCCTGGATCTTTGAAATACTGAACCACATCTACATAGTGTAGTGCCAATGCAATATCTGCACTACCCACAGCAGCCATGAATATCCCAGTGCAATTCTAAATCGTGAAATGCAACAGACTCTCCACAGGGAAGACAGAAGCAAAACATTTATTCAAACACCAGAAAGCCAAATCCATCATAGTAACAAAGAAATCTATATGTAGTAACAATGCAGAGGGAAACCTCAAGCCTTCCCTCTATTAGGCTTCCCACAAACCAGCTCCCTTAAACAAATCACAAACAAGCTCTCCCACTCACACTAATTGCTGTCTACATCCTTCCTAGCTCTGATGGCTCTCTGACCAACTTCCTCTCAGTTCTGCTCGAGCTCTGCCCCTTCCTTTTCCACCCCTTCCTGTGACTTGATTTATGTGGCTCAGGCTTCCAAGTGACTCAAGCAGGTCACATGTGACTATTGATGGATATTCATTATTTCCTATTAATGGATATACATTTATTGTATTAAAATACATTATTTCCTATTGATGGATATACATTAATTCCATTAAAAAATACACATGGTAAACAGGTAGAGAGAGAAGAATGTGTTTAGGGAATCAAAGCATGGGACCATCTAAGGATGTCTCGAATACAAAAGTGGAAAAACATCCCTGAAAAAATGCAGCTTTTGGAGGGCAGAGGCTGTTTCATTTTGTCTTCGAATTGCCACCATCTAGGAGAGCACTTGGCATATGGTAGATGCTTAATTGAGATCTATCAAAGGTATTCCAGAATAAGTCTGACATCATTTTGAAGAATTTTTTCTGAAATGCCTACTTGAAATTTTTTTTAAACATGCCTTTACAAGTATCCCCTATTTATTATTATTTTATATCATGATCCTCTTGGAGAGCAAAGGACAAACACAACAGAAACAACCACAAGTATCTCCAAATACCCCAGCATCACTAAAGAAGGAGGAAAAGGAAGAGTAAGGAGGTATGCATTTATTCAGTGCCTACTGTGTGCCATGCACTGAGTTAAGGACTTTTACAAACATTATTTCATTGATTCCTCACAATAACCTTATGAGGTAGGTGCTATTATTTTTCTCCATTTTTACAGAGGAGAAAATTAAGCCTGAAAGAGTTTAGGTGACTTGCACATAGCCATGTAATTTACTAAATGTCTGAGGCTAGATTTGAACTCATTTTCTTGAGGCCAGGTCCAGCACTCTATCAACCTTAAGCATGGCTGATTGACAAGAATTCCAGATGATTTATGAAGTAGTTTGAAAACTTGAACTCATAAGAGGGAAAAGGGATTTAGAAGTAGGAATAAAACATGACCTGTTTGCTTATTAGCTTTTTGTGCATGGGGAAAAAGATTTTTTTTTAGCGTACCCATGATAAAAAACCCTACTGTCCAATTTGTTTTCATTTTGAAGTTTGCATTTTGAGACTCTTAGATAGATACAAAGACTATTATTATACAAATATTGTTATGCAAAGACTATAATACTGTGTAGTTATTAAATGGTTATTATTTGCTCCTGGATGTTTCCACAAAAGTCCAATTTTTTGGAGATTTAAACTCTCTTCACACTGCTATAATATTCTCTATAAGACATTCCACCAGTCTATCCAAACTTGCATTCTTACTCACAAATGTCTTGTCCTTACAGTTCATGTCTTGTCTCTGTGACTTTGCACAAGGTTTTTCCCATGCCTGGAATACATTTCCTTCTTCCCTCTACCTCTTAGAATCCCCAGCTCCTTTAAAGTTCAGGTCACATTCCATTTCCCATATGAAACCTTTCCTACATTCTGCCCCATCATTACCTTGTGTTCTCTTAGCACCTGCTCCACCCCCACCCCCCCACCTGAAGGACAGGTATGATATACTTCACCCCTCATTCAGGGTTCTTTAGTAGGCTTGGGAGGGGAGGTCCCTTGTCTCTGCATTTGGCTCAAGAACCCACCAATTGTGTACCTCCCCCCCCCCCCCCCAATTTAAAAGGTTCAATATCCACTTGACAGTCAGATTAACCTTTACAGAAGAATATTTATTTCAAAGGTATAGGAAGAATGAATGTACAAATATTTCCCCCCAATACCTCAGGAGGATTACCTTCCCTATGCTACTTCAGTATCTGGGGAGGGGAAGGGACTGAGGTCCACAATTTAGTTGCACAATTCCTACATAGCATCAGTCCCACAATATTTCAAATCCAAAGTAGGGGGAAGGATTGCATCCTAGGACCTTGGTTTCTCAGGGCTTCTCTGCTAGGTTGGTTGTGGTCTGGAATCTTGGTTTCCAAAGTCTTCATGGCTTGGGCTCCCAGGTTGAGGACTCTACTTTTGTCACCTGGAACTGAAAAGGACAAGTGAAACAGATGAAACCCCATTTCACAGGAACAGGGCCTAAAGGGAGCTAAAGATGGGACTCAGGCCCTTCCCTCCTCACTGCAGGCTTTCACTCAGTGAGAATATAAGTCCTCGTTGCCTTGTCTGGAAAGAAAAAGATCACAAGTGTCCCACTCAGGGAATTTTAAAGACACAAGAAATTCTGGCTACTCAGTCAATGGAAAAAAGCTGCTCCCATCCCAAGGTAGGCCAATGCGTGATGTTCACACCTGCACCAGTCCTCCTGTCTTCAAGAAAAAGCACATGGTGCCTCCCACATGGGCTCCTTCATCTCAGGTGGATATGCACCAAGCCCTTATTATACTTGTACTTATTTTCCACATATTTTATATGCATGTGTTTCTACATATTGTCTCCCTTGAAAGAGCATAAGCTCCTGGGCATGAAGATTATTTTGTTTTTTCTTTCTAGCCCCAGAAACTAGTACAGTGCCTGGCACATTGTAGGCATTTAATAAATTGGTTGATGCTTATTGATAGAATAGTTGAGATCAGCTGGAGACAAGTGACAAGGATTAAGAAAACTGTGACATGAGGGTTATCATCCTCTTGTTTGGAGTTTATGTTTTTCTATAGCTTTCATCAGCAGAAGCTTTCATGGTGAATCATAACATCTGGAGAAAGATAAATGGAGTTCTGAGTCCCCAAGGTTTCATTAAGCTAATATGGAGGCATCAATTCTTCTGTCTACTTAGCTCCTGATGGCTATGTATTGTGAAACAGATAAAACCTGTGACTCTTTTATGGGCTGCCTAATGCTAATTATGGAACCAGACACACTAACCATAAGGTAAAAGTAGACTGTGAACTTGTAAAAGCTATGTGCAGCATGTTATTTGTAAGTGTAATCATCTTGCATAACTTCTAACTTTAAAAGGTATTTATTTAACTTCATTTCCTTCCTAGAAAAACCAAGGGGATTCTTTTGTCTGGCCCAGTGACTTGCACACTGAGTTAGGGAGGGTCAATAAATATTTTCTGAATGAATAAATGAATGCAATTGTGTGTTGCAGAGTATAGTGGAAAGACCACTATTTTGAAACAAAAAACCAGGGTTCAAGTATAATACTCACTACCTAAGCAATTGTAGGCAAGATATTTAACCTCTTGGAGGTTCAGTTTTCCTCATTTCACAAAATCATAGAATCTAAGAGATACTTAAAGAGTTATTTAGTCCAATTTGGATTGGACTAAGATTTTCCTCCATAACTTTTTGAGGAATGGGCATCCTGTCTCTGGTCAAAATCTTCCAACAAAAGGGAAGTCTCTCCCACCCAAAGTAGTCATTCTGCTTGTTGGTTAGGGTATCTTTCTTATTCTTCAAAGCATCTGAGATATCCTTGGCTTGCATATGCCCCTCAATCATGCATCTCAAAACCTGTGAATGCCTGCTCAACCTTGGGCACCCCTTTTTTATGCACATCATAAAGAGACACGGCACAGAAGTTTCTCCCAACATGCTGGAGTCCTTCCTCACTTTCCTCTTGTTTCATGCTGAGTCTATCTTTTTTCTCCCTTCCACCCCCATACACTTCCTCAATGACACCTAATTCTTCTTTGGAGTTCCTTAATTCTTCTCCATTGAAACCCGTTCACGTCCAATCACTACCTTTTATGTGATAGTCATTTTGAATTGCCCTGAGATTGTCCATGACTCACAGACATACAATACTACCAGTCGGAGGTAACTTCTGCTTCTTGAGACTAATTCTACTAAATTCTGCCCTTTGAGGTCATTTGTAAAGACAGGATACTGCCACCTGTACTAACCTATCTTATAGCATTGCTGTAAAGATAGTGTTACATGAATGGGGATTACTATTTTGGAACCAATAACAAAAGTAGAAATCCATTCATACAAAAAAACTCTCCAATGGAGAGCAACATGTCATTTTAAAAACCAGCATAATTTCAGCGTAATTTGTTCAGTCATTTGCAGTTGTGTCTGACTTCTCATGGCCCCACTTGGGGTTTTCTTAACAAATATATTGGAGTGATTTTCCATTTCCTTCTTAGTTCATTTTACAGATGACAAAACTGAGGCAAACAAATTTAAGTGACTTTCTCAGGGTAACATAGCTAGTAAGTGTCTGAGGCCAGATATAAAATCAAGAATATAAGTCTTCCCGATTCCAGGCCTGGTATTTTATCCACTGGGCTATCTAGATGCCCAAGTATAAAATATACTTTAGAGAGGACAGCTTGATGGGGAATGGATATAGAGCTAGCCCTGGAATCAGGAAGACCTGAGAAATCTTCTCTTGATATGCGACCAGTGCATTTTCTTTCCTATAATGGCATCCTTATACCACTTCACTTAGAGGATTCCACATTTGCGATTTATTGTAGCCTACTCATGCTTACCACATGCCTTTCTCTCTATTGTCTTTTGAACAGTTCCTAACTTTTTTGGAGATTGCATAGTTCCAATTTTAGACATGTAATATAACTAGTAAAACATTGGTATTATAAAGAACAGGCCTTTGTTTCAGGGACAGACGTGGGGAGGGTTCAATAAAATAACTCTACAATTTACTAAAGGCTATCCATTTCATTTTCCTCTGCCTGTTCAATTCTGGGACCAACTCACTGTCCATTTGTAATGTCTGTTACAGATATATGTACTGATGGAGGAGCTAAATTTGGTTGCTGTTAATAGATTACCTCTCACGTGCCAGAGAAATTGGATGACTCTTTATATTTTGAACAGGACTTTTACTTTCCTATTTTTGTTTATACTATCCCTTCAATCTAGAATGCTGTCCTTCATAAATTCTTCTGGTCACAATCCTACCCACGCATTAAAATTGAGTTTGGAATGCCAACTCAGAAAAAACTTCCATGATCCTTCATTTCCAGGAACATTTCATTTGAACCATTTTTAGAGCTTATCCCACACTCTATCTGCAGATATACAAATGCAGAGATACAAAGTCAATGTAAAAAATGGTGATTTAATTAGTTTTTAAATAAGTACACAACCTTGTATTTATTCTGCATATATCCTTATATATGCCCATGCCATCTTCCTTGATAGGATGCAAACTCCTAGAAGATAGGGACTGTTTCCTTATTTTCATTTCCCTGAGGATTAGCATAATGCCTGGCACATAATAGTTACATGATTAATTCCTGTTGATTGACACGACAACTTCAAGTGAGTGGTTTTAGGCAGATTCACTCTAGTTAAGTTATTTTCACCTAATTGTCTTTGAATTGATCTGAGGGAGATTGGTTCATGCCTACATAGGACAAAAGGAGAACACAGAGATGTTTCTATCAAAGCCTATATTCTTTTTCTTCCTGACTGGATTGTAAGTTTTTTGTTTTTGGATTTTTTGTGGTCAAAGACTATACCTTGATCATTTTTGTCTATCCTGGCAGTGTCTAGAAGAGTACTTTGCATACAGTAAGCTCTAAATAAATGTTAAGTGAATGAATAAATGAACTATTATGGAAGGTATGTGGGTCAATGTAAGAGTGAAGAACATTGGAAAGGACTAAGATAAATTCACTTAAGATTAATTCACTCCATTTAGAGGTTTATGTAAAGTGAAGTGAACTTATTTTGCATAAATCACATTCTCCTAAAATATAGCTTTTTTTTCTGCGAACTGTGAACTTTAAAAAAATTGATAACTGTATAATTAGTTTCTTTTGTAATTCTATGTATTTTAAGAAAAAAATTTGAGAGGAGGACCACAGTTAAAAAAGGGTCCATGACACAGAAAAATATTCAGAGCCCACATCATAAAGACAATTCATTGGGATTAATTTACCTAAAGTCAATTTCCTTTTGGTAAATACTGAACCATCCTAGAAGCCAAGAAGACCTGGGATCAAATCTTGTCTCTGACCCAAAAGAGCTGTGTGAGCCTGGGCAAGTAACTTTGCTTGTCAGTGCTCTACAGAACTTTCTAAGATCAAAACTTAGAAGAGAAAGTGCCAACTTGCATTTACAGAGGGGGTTTCCCCTACCAGGAATTCCATACACCAAAGAACTCACAGATCCAGTTTAGATCCCTATCCCAATTGAACCGATGACACATTCAACTAAAATTCACATTCCTCATAAAAATGTTTCAAATTTAAATTATGTCATATATTGGAGGGTGGTTTTAGCCTCTTTTAGGGTATTTTCTTTGCATTCTCTTGGTATTTTCAGAATCAGTTTTTGAGCCCTTTAAGGATTTCTAAAAACCCACTAAATTGAAGAAGACTTTCATCTAAATCTCATACCTCTAATAAAGCATTCATGCTATTGCCTAATTTGACACCTTTCATTATAACGGAATTTAAAGGGTAAGACTCCTATGATGGTGTATTACATGAATTGCTCCTAACAGACAAGCAAACAAAAGCCTTGAATCCTGGCTAGCAGAAAGGTTTATAGTCAAAGGCCCCTGAGTTCTGATTCCAGCTCCACCCTGCTACCTGAGTAGCTTTGGGCAGATCACCTGACCTCCCTGATGCTCAGCTATAAAATGAGAGAAGTTGAATTAGACTAAAGTCTCTTCCAGGGATTATTTCATTGTATCTTCAGAGTCTAGCAGGTTGACTGGCACACAGTAAGTGCTTACTAAACGTTTGTTGAGTAATTGACAAAATGGACTTAACTGAGCCATTTTAGGCTTCTGAGCCCTCTCATTTTTCAAATCGTTTAATTTAATGGACTCTCAGTGAATTGTTTTGAGGATGATCTGGCTCCCTCCAATTGGTGACCACAGAGATGTTTCTGTGCTATTATGAACAAATGAATGAAAAACAAATGATAATAAGATCATGGTCATTGGTCTATAGACTCGTACACTTTTGCTAGCTCTTCTGGAAAAAAAAAAACCCAGCAACAAAACTTTAGCCTAATTGGAAGAAATGGAGAAGTTGAGTAATGGAGATCATTATTTATTCACTATAGAGTTGCAAACCAAACATTGAATTCTGCACAAATGTAAAAAATGATGTTAAACAGTAAAATAAAGATCATTCAGTAATTTACTGGTTCATCTACTTATTCAAAAAAGCATTGATTGTATACTATGTTCCAAGCATTGTGTAGATATTGAGAATACCAAAACAAAACAAAGTCTTTTCATCCAAGGACTTTACTTATATTATTAATTAAATGCCATCTTTTCTTGCTCTCTTTCTATTATTAGTATCCCAGAGAGTAAACAGTTATATTTCCCAGTATTAGAATTAATTCTTCATTTACGTAATTTACCAGTGGTTATGATTCATTCATAAGATAACTACAATTTGTTAGTAACAGAGAAGCATCTTTTAATGTTTTACCTTATACTCAATAATAATAACTGATATTTTTCTAGAGCTTTAAAGTTTCCTGAATCTTAGATATATTACATATTTACATTTCTCCTTAAATGCTCTGAAGTGAAAAATTATTTAAGTGGAGCTTCTGAATACTTAAAATTGGTTAGCATAGAATGGGTGAATGCAACCAGAGAAGATTAATGGTAAAAATGGATGCAGTTTTGTTTTTTTAAAATTATATAAATGCAAATAATTCTTAATCACCCAATCACACCATATAGTTCATCCAAATTATGTGCCATGGATCAGCAAGCACCTTGACAAGGAAACTTCTTTATGCCTGATATAAATCACCAATTGCTTCCTTATTTAAAAGCTGGATGATGATAACAACTCTGTGACTCCATAAATTTGAGTTTCTAATATTATGCAGGCAAACATAAAACCTGTTTACGCATTATAATGCAGCAATAATGTATCTTTCTGTAATCATTGGCATAACTAAATCTACTAACTTGCCTATAGCATGCATAATGACAAGTTTGCAAAATGTGGAGAATTTAAAATTTTGATTCACCTGCAATTCAAGTCCCTGCAGCAATTAAAATAGGGGAAAAAAAACCCCAACAAACCTCTATACACATAAAACTAACCAAAACCTGAAACTAAGAGAGTGAGATGCAATTTACAGAGAGAAAATTTCCATATACCCCCTGAGACTCCAATAAAGTTAGAGTCAAATAGACTGATTCCTACTTATTTAAATACACTGAAATCCATATGATTTATTTCTGCATCTTTTCTAAATCAAGGCTGGACCAGGCACAAAATGACAGCCAATGGTGTATTTTTGGCTATATCTACAAAGACAAAATGAAGAGTTAAGTCTGTTCTTTAGGTAATTCAAGTCAACTCTCCCTTTCACTTTGCCTCCCCCTCTTCCTCCACTCAGAATTTTCCTCTCATCATCTTCTGTTCTGAATGATCTAAGTCGGCAGCCCACATTAATTGAATTCACCAGTAAATTGCTTAGTTCTCCACTTCACTTTGTGTGTGTGTCTACACATACAACCTTTGTTGCCTCTAACAAATGAGTCCTTGGTGAAGGCCAACCACCTGTCCGAGCTTATTAGACTTAATGTGGGATAAGAACTGCTTGTCCTAAAGAATCAAAGATATCTTCTCACAGGGGCTGCTTCTTCAAGGAGGCCCTGGGATATTTACTCCGTTTCACAAAATAGTCACTTCAAAGTTGAAGAGACCGGTGAGGAAAAGGGGTCAATAAAGAATGCATTTTGCCAACATTGGAAATCAATAATTAACTACAATATTAAACAAGGGCTCTGGATGTCCAGTTATTGTTTTGATTCATTCATTCATTCATTCATTCATTTATTCATTCATCTATCCATCCAACCATCCATCCAACCATCCATCCATCCATCCCTTTGTTTATTTATTATGTTCCCATTGCCTTCAGGATCAAATAGAAAATACACTATTTGACTTTTAAAATCTTTCCCTACTTGGTTTCTTCATACCTTTTCAGTTTTTATTATAACTTAGTTCCCAGTATGCTCTCTGAGATCCAATGACAATAACCTCCTTACCGTTCATCACATAAGACATTCCATTTCTTGACCTATGCCTTTTCACTGTTTGTCCCCCATGCCCTGAAATCTCTCCCTACTCACCTACTGTCTTCTCTGGCTTTCTTCAGGTGCCCCCCAAAATCTCCCCTGCTACAAGAAGCCTTTCCAGTGCCGTTTATTGTTGGCTCCTTTTCTCTCTCATCTCCTGTTTATCCTGTACACACACACACACACACACACACACACACACACACACACACACACACACACACACACACACACATCATTTGTTCATAGTGGTTTTTGTGTTGTCTCTTCTGTTACGTTCTCAGAGGGCAGACCCTGGGTTTTGTTTTCTGATTTTTGTTGCTTATATTTGTATCCACAGTGATTAGCACGGTCTCTGACATGTAGTAATTAATTAATTAATTACATTAATTAATAGTTGTTTACTTGGTGACTTAAAAATAACCACTCCAAACCATATTTCATGTAATATAGTCACCCTAGTTGAAAAGCAATAGCCAGTTATCCCTCTGAAATGTTAAAAAGCCCCACTCAGTGGTGTTCTGTGTTTTTTCAAGTTTTTAATAACTTCATAGTTTTAGTATGGTTTGCTTAAATGTATACAATATCCTTAGTTGAAAAGACATTTCAAATAGCAATGACTATTATTAAAGTTCATGTTGCTTCCCCGCCATTCCTGCTCCTAAATGGTGACTTTAAAAATGCAAATGAGTCTTAATAGCATAAAGGGAAAACAACTTTATTCCAGCCTCATGTTTCCAAGCCAACTGGGTTCTGAGTCATCTCAAACTTTCCGAGATTAATTTTTGGCATCAGATGATGGAATTTGGGGTCAAACCACTTTACAAGTCGACTTAGGGTGAATATAAGAATTTACACAGAGGGACAAGCAAACTTGGGGGGTGGTCTTAAAGGAAAAAGGTGCAAAGGAATCTGCAGCTTCACGCAGATGGCCTCCATCCAAGAATTGTGTAAAGGTGTTATTGTACTCCTGCTTCCTTTTAAAGCAATCTGAAACATAATAATAGTCCACATTTGTTTGTAGAGCACTTTGAGGTTCAGAGAACACTTTAAAGAGCTTTCTTTACAATAAGGCTGCAAGGGAAGCCATGAGATCATAGGAATATGGATTTAGAGTTGAAAGGGACCTTAGAGGTCATTTAATCCAACCCTCTCATTTTACAGATGAGGAAACTGAGGCTTGAGGAAATGAAAGGATTATAGGATCAGAGTTGTAGAGCTGGAGGGGACCTCAGAGGCCATCTAGTAGAAACAAGCTGGTTTTACAGATAAGGAAAACAAGATTTAAGGAGGTCATGTGATTTCTTCTTATTTGAGGCAGATAATATAAGGAATGTGGCACTGGGATTGGAGTCTGGAAGACCTGAGTTCTGTTCCAGCCTCAGACACTTACTAGCTCTATGACTCTGGACTAGTCACTGTTTGCCTCAGTTTCCTCATATGTAAAATGGCATCTATATTCCAGGATTGTTGTGAGGATGAAATAAGATAATATTTGCACAGTGCCTGGCACACAGTAGGTTCTATATAAATGGTAGCTATTGTTAGTTTTGTTGCTGCTCTAATTTAGTTGTATTACTCAATTAATTAAACCCCCACTTGGGGTTTTCTTGGTGGAATGTGTGGGGTGTGTGGTGTGGGGTGTTCAGGGAGGACTAGCACCTCTGATGTGAAGACTCATTGAGCCCTTTTCAGGGCTGCTCATCTTTCTTTGGGGTCCACCTGGCACTCAACTCTTACTGTGGCAACAATCTCTGTGGCATGTGCAGCAGCCACACCCTTGTAAGCAGCTTTAGCAGGTGGGTTTGAGGGTAACTATCAGGGAGCTAGGGGGTGTCTACCCCAAGCATGTGAAGACTTCCCCTGGCAAAATAGGCCCATGAGAACAGTTTGTTCCAATGGCTGTGCCATTTCCTCCTCCAGCTCATTTTACTGATGAGGGAACTGAGGCAAACAGGGTTAAGTGACTTGCCTAAGGTCACATAGCTGATAAGTACATGAGGCTAGATTTGAGCGCAGGTCTTCCTGTCTATACACTCAGACCTCTATCTACTGTGCCACCTAGCTGTCATTGCTAGTAGACAGTAGTAATGTTGGGATTTGAATTCAGGTCCTCTGACCCCAGAACCAGTATACTTTCCACTGTGCCACATAATTCTTACTGTAAGTATCATTATCCTCATTTTATAAATGAGGAAGCTCAGGTTCAGAAATTCCAGACTCACAGAGACCTTAGTCACACAACCAAAACGTAGCAGAAGGCTATAGTCACAACACTGTGTCTGCCCTCTTGCCCAGGTCAAGTGGGGGCCGCTCGGAGCTCCTTAAGATTAGGGGCGGTCTTCCTTTTGTCTTTCAACAAATGAATGAAAGATGTATGTATTAAGTTCCTACTGTGAGTCATCTGGGGCAGGTAGGTGGTGTAGTGGATAAAGCACTGGACCTGGAGTCAGGAAAGATCTAAATTCAAATCTGCCCTCAGACTCTTACTAGCTTTGTAACCCTGGGACAAGTTCCTTATTTACCTCAGTCCTTTTTCTGTAAAATGGGGGCACACTGGAGAAAGAAATGGCAAACTACTCCAGTATCTTTGCCAAGAAAACCCCTTGGACAAAAGGCCTTGAGGTCACGCAGAGACAGACAGGACAGAGCAACGCGTGTCATTTATTGTGCTAGTGCCACAATACTCCCTGCCTTCAAGGAATTTATATTCTAATTGGAGGAGATAATACATATTGAGAAGTGGTAACCAGGGAAGGGAGTTTTCTCCTGGGGAGTCATAGGGATGTTGAAAAATAGGGCAGTAGAACATCATTCCTTTTTCAGTGGCAATGCTGCTATTCACTTGATTACAGTTTCCCAGAGCAAGAGGTGAAAGAACTCAGAAGGTGATACAAATCGTGTAGCATAGACAGAGAAGGTGCCAAGATGTCCACTGAATATGTATTTTTATTCTTAGTATCTAGTCCAATGCCTGGTAAATGGTAGGTGCTTAATAAATGCTTGTTGATTGATGATCAAGGAATTTTTTAAATGACACAAATGACTTCTCTGTTGTTTTCTATTGTTTAAATCCCTGTGTGGTGTTGGAAAAGTTATTTGATCTCTTTTGGTTTTTAGGAGCATCAGTTCATTTGGTGATGTATCCCACACCACTGCTGGAAGTTCCCTATCCTGCATATGATTCATATTTTCTGTGTATCCCTTAACTATTTTTGGGACCCCATTATTAAAATAACAGGAACAAAAAAGCCCACAAAATCATCCTGCATGCAGCCTTGCTTCTTATATAGCAATTATTTTTAAAAAGAATATCTTTTAGATAGAAGTACAACTTCAATTATCCTTCTCATGTTGAAAGAGCCAGTGTGTATCATCTAACAAGTTATATGACCATTCTGGTTTATACATTTCCCCCAGTCCTGTAAAATGGGAAGTATTGAAGATCATTCTACTGACCACAGACATTTTTTTGTTCTGGCTCAAGGGAAAATTAGACTTCTTTCTCCTCATAAGGAAAGCTTTTTTTTTTTTTTTTTTTTTTTTTTTTTTTTACAGAGAGTCTCTTTTCTTTCGAACAAATCTTGGGCTTGACATTTCCAAACTCTGAGATTGAGGACACAGATAAATGATCCTTTTACATACTGGATGAAGAAAAGGAATTGGTAAACATGCTCATAACGGCTGTTTATAAAATCTGTTAATGACCCTGCTAATGGAAGACAGATTATGGAATGCATTATGCATCAGGCTAGAGCCTGCAGCAGCTACACCAAGCAGCCTCTAGTCCTGGGGTCTGGCTTTCCCTGTTCCAGCATAGAAGACTGTCCATTTACTCCCTGATTTTGCATATTCACAAAGGCTTGCCTTAAACAACTTAGTCACATAGTTGGGTTTCTCGAGAATATATTTTTCCTAAATGATAAAACTAGTTTATATAAAACCTGGGATGGACTGTACTCCTTTCTGTGGCTTAAAGAATTTTGAGCCCACCAAAGAAATACCTGTGAGGAAGGAACATCTTGCTGTCTCTTATCTCAATATCTCCCTCTGTAAAACGAAGGAACTGGATCAGATGATCACTAAGGTCCCTGATACCTCTTTTTATTTTTTAAGTGGTTTAGCAGTGGAGGAGATAGCCTAAATAGAGGACTAGCCTTGGAATTAGTAAGATCTGTGTTCATGTCCTTCCTATGATAGTTACTGACTGTGTGACCAAAGCGAGTCACTTGCAGAGGTCAAAGGCAACTTTCCAGGAATAGAAATTACAGAGTGGTTGTCCATATGCATTAGTAGAAGCTTCTTTTCAGACCCTCTTAGTCTGAATGTTTTACAGTCTTCCATCTTTGTCTCTGTCTTTCTTTGTCCTTATCTCTGGCTTCTAGTTGTCTATGTCTATATCTACATCTAGTTTATGTCTATGTCTCTGTGTTTGTGTATATACATATGTATGTGTGTACACATATATAATGAGGCTTGGCTCAAGCCAAGACACCATTGTGAATGACACCACCCACCTTTCAGATGCTTGGCCCTTGTTCCTGAGAAACATGAGAATTAGTGCAAGCATGGATATTTGTGTCTGCCTATTATGTGATGAGAGCAGTCTTTTCCATTGTCTTCATAGTTGGAACTGTTGATATCTAAAACTACCCAACTAAGTGAAGTGGGTCTATTTCCTGGCATTTCACTTACCAGGGAAGGAAGGACCCTTTTACTCATAGCAGGTGACACCCATCATGCAGTAAAGGATGGAGGGCCTGAGAGTCTCTCTTTATTCCCCCTTTCCCCTTCTTTAGGTCATGTGGCCTCAGGAGTATTTATTAAGTACCTACTGTATGCAGAGCACTGTATGAATGATGGGATATTAAATAAAGTTTAGAAAACATGTGGTCCCTGTCTCCATGAAGTTTACAGTCTAGTAGGTCTTTCGATGTCAACAAAGGAAATTATAATTACAGATATTTCAGAATTAACACATTTAGAGAAGATGTAAACAGTAAAACAAAGAGCTATTGAATGTTCTAGGAGGTTATCAATGTCCTGGTCTCTCATTAAGATACCCACTAGTAGATAATCTTTTTCAATGATGGAGGATTGAGGTCAATTGTGAAAGACCTCCCTGCTATAAGATTGGATCAGTAGGAGACTGCTTTACCAGCAGATTCCTTTCAGATATATTGTGTCCAGGCCTTGGGCTGAATTGAGAGATATCTCACTCTAGTGCAGAAGTTCTGAAAGTGTGTTCTGGGAGGACCCAAAACTTTTCAGGGAATCCTCAAGGTCAAAACGATTTTCATAACAATAGTAAGACATTTCAATTTCTAACATGGTATCAAAGGATATAACCCATAGGATAAAAAAAAAAAAACAAAAACTTTTTGGGCATTCTTAATACTTTTTAAGAGTATAAAGTGTTCCTGAGAACAAAAAGTTTGAGTACAACGGCTCCTAGTACGCTTGTAAACTGAATCTGCATCATTAATATTTCCTTCATCACTTTCTTAAGTCCAGACCAGAGATGTCAAACATTGCCACATGGAGCCTGCAACATTCCAGTGTAGGGGAAGCAGATTAAAATGTAATTGAGAAGTACTGATCAAAATAAAAATACAATGTAACATTTGTTGTTGTTGTTCAGTTGTGTCCAACTTTTCATGACTTTTCATGGTATTTTCTTGGTAGAGACACTGGAGTGGTTTGCCATGTCCTCCTCCAGCTCATTTTACAGATGAGGAAACTGAGGCAAACATAGTTAAATGACTCGATCACACAGCTAGTAAGTGCCTGAGGCCAGACTTGAACTCAGGAAGAGGAAGCTTCCTGAGTGCAGGCCTGTCACTCCATCCGCTGTATCACTTAGCTACTCTACAATATAGTATAGGTAATGTTAATTTGTGGTTTTTTAAGTCAACATGCAGTTGATAGGGATCCTTATTTATGGTTTAGTGTCCTCTGTTGTATTTAAATTTGCTATCACTGACTTAATCCATAAAATAATAAACCAAGCCCTTTGAGGGCATAAATACTTAAATTAAAAATTTAACAATCAGATCTTTCTCAAGAGCTGGCTCTAGTACTACCCTGCAACAACCTCCCAGGGCCTCAGTGTCCTTATGCGGAAGGAGGTTGGATTGATGACTTCTAAGTTCTCTTCCAGTTCACAATTTATGATTGTACAAAATAATGATCTACCAGGGAAGTATGGTCATGGTCATATCCCACAGAATCCTACACAAAAAGGATAGGACCATGTCCTTTTACAGCATTTGAAAGGATGGTAAGGGGAGGGAGAAACCCCAGACCTTTGCAACTCAGCCATTAGGTGCTCCTGGGAACCTTGTCTGTCACCTGCTTCTCCACTTTCGCATACACAATAACTCCTACAGTGGTCTAGCTGGCCATATTGGCACTGAAGGCTGCACATAGGCCCAGGGGCCAATCTTGCTTTTAATTTTTGGTTCACTACTGCCTTGTACATTGTATCTACTGGCCAAATGCTTTTTGAACTAGACTTGTTTGGGTGGGGTCCTTCATTCTTCTCTGTGTTGCATAGCTTCAGAAGAAGTTCTCTGTCTGGGTGAGTGTGTGTGTATATATGTGTATATACACATATGTGTATATGTGTACAGATAAAAATAGGCATATATGTATACATATATACACACATACATAAAATACATGTGTACCCATCTACTTACAGTCAATTCTCAACATTCACGCATTTTTTGACTTCAAGCAATGTCATGATTTTATTAATAAATTCACTTTCCCTCCTGCATTGGCAGCTTCACACAGCAGAGAAAAAAATGAGAGACCTGATATATGTAAGTTTATGGAGTAGCTGTCCTACCAGGCATGCTGCACTGGTCTTGTTTACCATGCCATTTTGAAGAGCTTCCCATGCATTTGTTGAATATTCTTATTGTTTGCCTTTAAAACTCAGGTTCTGTGTTGAAATTATGCCCCCAAAGCTTAGTGCAAGTCCTTAGGGCTCTAAGCCCAAGTATGCAAAGCCAGTGATGAGGCTTAGGGAGAAGATACAGTTGTTAGGTAAGCTTTGTGGTGAATGTCTGCAGCTGTTCTTGGCCTCAAGTATGGTGTTAAAGAATCAATGATTTGTTGTATCCACAAAATGAGGAAAGATTAATTTTTGGTTGTCACAGGAACCTAACCTCCCTTTTCCCATAAGTTCAATCTATTAACATTTGCATTTTTTTCCTTTCCCAGGATTGTCTAGGAAAGTTACCCTGGCTTAACTGTATATTTAATGTGTGTATGTATGTATGAATATATATATATATGTGTGTGTGTATCTATTTATATGTCTACAGAGAGAGAGAGGAGAGAGAGAGAGAGAGAGAGAGAGAGAGAGAGAGAGAGAGAGAGAGAGAAGAGAGAGAGAGAGAAATTTCCAGGAAGATAGATAGAATGTAGACCTCTGATTTCATTGATGTAAAGAAACTTCCTGGAATCAGGGAAAGATTTGGGCATAGATCTTTGGTCTCATGCTTCCGGAATTAGTCTTTGTTTGGGGAATTAGGGGGCACTGTGCAGAGAGCTCTAGAATTGGCATGTGGAAGATCTGACATTTACTAGACAAGTTGCTGTGAGAATCAAATCAAATTCTAGATGTAAAACTCTTTATAAACCTTAAAGCACTGTATAAATGCTTTATATTATCACTACCAGGAATAATTGGTGTTAAAGTTCAACCTTTAAAACTTATTAGTTGTATGATCTTGGGCAAGTCACCTAACCTTTGTAAAATGGGACAGTAATACCATCATTGTCTCTTTCACAGGATTGTTGCAAAAGGTATACAAATGTGAATTATCATCAGATAATATCTATAATGTTTGTTGGGCTTCTAGTTCCATCTACGCTATACAAATTAATCGCAAGAACAATAAACCTTAAGCACTTACTCTGGTTCTTTTTTTTTTTTTTAATTTAATTTATTTACTTAGGAAGACTCCTAATGAGGGACAGGGATGTTTTGTCTTTGGATCCCCAGCACCTAGCACAGTGCTTCATGCATAGTAGGCATTTAGTAAATGCTTGTTAAATTGAATTGAACTCATCTGAGCGCCAAGCAGCCTGGTATTACATAGGATGCTTGACTTGCACACATATTAAGTGTTTAATAAATGGTTGTCAAAAAGTGAATAAATGAATGGATGACTCAATCCTGAAAAATCTGGTAATGAGTAATAATTACCCATGTGAGCTTGTACAAGTCAATTAATCTCTTAGGGCTTCACTTTCCTCATCTATGAAATGAGAGGGTTGACCTAGAGAAAGGAGTCATTATTTCACAAGGATTCGTGGGGAGATCCATAATCAATTTGGGGGGAAAGGGAGTTAGTTCTACACTTCCCAACACATGCTCTAGTGAATTCCAGCTGGATAAGAGAAATAAATACAGAAAAATGAACTCTAGGAGGAAACAGGGAAGAAATTGGAATGAAGTATTTATCTCATTGTGGAAGGGAGAGAATTTTTTTCTAGCTTAACAAATGGAAGGAATAAATACGTCAGTCCATCTGTCAAGAAAGGCATATCCTATGTGCTAGGCAGAGTACTAAGTGTTGGAGATAAAAAAGAAAGGCAAAAAACATTTCCTGCTCTGAACAAACTCACAGTTGCATGAAGAAGACAAGATGCAAGCCATTATATATGAAGTACATATAGGATAAATTGGAAAAATCAGCATAGAGAAGATGATAGTATTAAAGAGAATCAAGAAATGATTCTTTCAGAAGATGAGATTTCAACTGAAACTTGGAGGAAGATAGGGAAGCTAGGGAACAGAAATGAGGGAGAAAGTTGCAGGTATGTCGGATAGCCAGTGAAAACGTATGGAGTCTGGAGCATCACCAGACCTCCAAGTATGTAGGGATGAGTAATGTGTAAGAAAACTAAAAAAGTAGGAAGGGGTCAGATTATCAAGAGTTTTTGAATGACAAGAGAGTCTGTATGGCTAATGTATTTTTAATTGAATTATTGCATTTTATAATTTAATTTTATGCATTCTTAATTTAAATAACAATAAATTAATAATTTAATGAAATGGGAAGATCTTTCCCATCCATTAATAGGCTTATGTGACCAACTTAAGTCACATGGAAGCCCAGGTCACATGAGTTTGAGTCACATGAAGCCTGTGATGGGAGGAGCTTGCTGAAAGGGTGGAACAGGAAGAGGCGAAGCTGGAGCAGAGCTGAGACAAAGTGAATCAGGCTAGTTAGAACTGGGAGAGAGAGAGGAAGCAGGCAGCTGGCTGTGGGTGAGAGAAGGACATTTTGCTTGAGGGTATTTATGGGAAGACCTGATAACGTGTATAGACTTCTTGGTTACTATGATGGATTTGGCTTTCTGGCATTTGAAAAAAATGTTTTGGTACTGTCTTCTGTGTGGAGAGTCTGTTATATATTGTGAATCATAATTGTGCTGGCATATTCATAGCCACCCTAGGTGCTGTGAATATTGCTTTGGTGCTACAGAGAAGTACTTGATTAATAAAAAGAAAATGTTGCATTGCAAAAGGCAACAACAACAAGCAAAACCCTCTTCTCAAAACCTAAACAATCATTTTAATTGGTTAAAGGATATGAAAAAAGGAAGAAACTCAAGTTATCATCAGTTCTGTGGGGCAAGGAAGTGCTCCAAATCATTAATAGAGAAATGCAAAATAAAAAGAACCCAAAAGTTTTACCTAATACCCATCAGATTGTCAAAGTAGAAAAGGAAATGTTTGAGGGGTTGTGGGAAAATTAGGCACATTAATTTACTGTTAGTGGAACTGTGTATTGGCTCAGTCATTCTGGAAAGCAATTTGAAACTATACCTAAAAAGCTGCTAAACTGTGAACATATTTTGACTAAAAACTATAACTACCATGTCTCTTGATCAAAGAAAGAGGAAAAGGACCCCAGTGTACAAAAATATTTATTATGGCTCTTTTTTGAGGTTGAAAAGAACTGGAAATTAATGAGTACCAATCATTTGGGGAATGGCTTAAACAAATGATGGTATAAGAAGGTGATGGAATACTACTGTGCTCTAAGAAATGATGAAGGAGATGGTTTCAGTGAAACCTGAGAAGATGTGTATGAACTAATGCAGAAGGAAGGGAACAGAAGAGGGAGAAAACTTTAGACAATAACAACATGTAAAATAAACTTTGAAAGATGTAAGAAGTCTGATTATTAGAATGACCATCCATGATTCCAGAGTACTAATGGTGAAGTCTGATATTAACCTTCTGATAGAGAGGCAATGGACTCAAGGTATACAGATGGGACTTTGTATTTTTGAACAAGGTCATGTAGGAGTTTGTTTTCTTTGACTATACTTAGATGTTACTAACATTTTCTTTATTTTTTTCCCCTCCCAGTAGGTATATATGGGGGAAATGGAAGGAAGAAAATATGCATTTTTCTAATTGAAAAATTGCCAAATTAAAAAAATTAATTAAAAAGAAAAAGCAATAGATTAGAAACTATAACAAAAAAGACATAAAAAGTTGGCATTTAAAACTAGAAGTGCCAAGCCTAGAGGCCTGTATTGGGCTACCCGAGTCTTTCTTACCTGTCCCAGGTCTTCGGTTGGCCAAACCGGATAAACGTATGAGAGAAAGGTCGTTCCAGAGTCAAACAGGGGTTGAGCTTTATTTCAGGGTCCGGGTTACAAATGCAGGGAGATCTTCCTTAGGAGGAAGAGGGGGAGATCTCCTAAGGAGGCTAAGCTTAAGGGATTGGAAGTAGAAGTACAAGCGGGGAGAGAGGGGGAGGGGAGAGAGGAAAGAAAAGAAGCGGAGCCCTACTTTTCTCTTTGGCTCCACACGTGCTAAGAGAGAGCTTTCTGGCTTCCTCAATCCTACTTAATCTTCAGCCACACAGTTTGCATCTCAATACCATGCTGTTAGGTAACTAGGTGTGCTCCAATCCTGGACGACCTCGAGGGCAGGGAGACTCCACCCATCAGGTATCTCCGGGGGAGAGGCGGAAATACCCGAGCTAGCCGAGCTAGCTCAGTCTGACCTTCTCGAACCCCCGCTGTTCATGGAGGGCCTCGTAAGACTCTAAGATTTAGAAGTCCCACTTTTACCTGCCCGAGACTGTCCACACGGAATTGAGCTTCCAGTCCCAACATAGAAGGAACTTCTGAAAACAGTAACTCCCAGTTTACAGTGGTCAAAGGATATGAACAAATTTCCAAAAAAAAGAAACTTATTATTGATAATCCTTGGGGGGAAATGTCCACCCTTATTATTAGTTAGAGTATTGTAAATTAAATAACTTTTATGTACCATAAAATTGGTAAACAATAATTGGTGCCCATAAAGTAAGGATACAGAAAACCAGGTGCTCTTGTATATTGCTGATGGAATTGCAAACATGTAGAATCTTTTTTAGAGAGCAAACTACTAAATAAATATTAGAGAAACAATTTACCCTTTGATACAATAACTGTATCAAATTAATTAGACTTCTCTGTTAAAGGATTTTCACAGTAGTGCTATATGCAATAACCAAAACCAGAAGTAGCAAAATGTATAACAACATATGGATATTAAAATTGTGGCACATTATCGAATGTAAAAAGGAGAGATAAAGACTGGTCCTATGACTTTTTTTTTGTGATATAAAGAACTCCTGAGAATAAGGAAAATCCCTCCACCAATTAAGGTCACATTCTATTTGCAAGTTACAGTTTTTAATATAATATTGGTAAGACCAACAAGCATAGGTAATACCAAAAATTATGAACTTTTCTAAAGAAATGCAAACAAAGGAGCTAGAAGAATAGAGGAATTATATTAACACTGATCATAGGAGGAAAAGTAAATGAGAATAAATGGACAGAGAATCCTTTCCAGGGCTTATAGAGCATGACTTAAGTGGTGCTATGGGGTTTTTTTGCATTAAAATTAATTATTTGGATGCATAAATGTTTGTTAGGCAAGTTTAGTTGTTTGTGCTGGTGTCCAATGTTAAGTTCTAAAGAAAACATTTGATTATAGAAAATAAAATGAGATTGACCTAGAGCAGGGGTGGGAAACCTGCAGCCTTGAGGCAACATGTGGCCCTTTAAGTCCTGAAGTGCAACCCTCCGAGTGAATCGAAACTTTGCAGAACAAATCCCCTTAATAAAAGGATTTGTTTTGTGAAACTTGGACTCAGTCAAAAGGCCACCTCCAAGGACCTAGAAGAACACAGGTGGCCTCTAAGCTACAGGTTCCTCACCCCTGGCCTAGAAGATCTTGAAGGTGTCTCCCAGCTCTTACAATTTTTGATTCTGTGTGCCTCTGATCCCCTCCACTAATAGAATCCAGATTCTGGAATATGTAATGCATCCAAAGCCCTCATATTTGGTTATTTACTTTTAGAACCAGAACCTTGCTAACCTGATAAGCAGAACTTTGCATCAATGTGATAAAATTACTCGTTAAAGTTTGAGTATGTTCCAGTGCCTATGTCTTTTGGGAGAGTATAACTATATTTTAAATAAAATATGTATATGTGTATATATGTACTGCTGCTTTCTGAAACCCAGAAAGATTTTCTAAAAAATAAATAAATAAAAAGCACAGCGATACGTTTCAGGACAGATGTCACACTAAGATGGGTTTTCTTGAATAGATATCTTGTTAGTGGATTGGAGTGTGAGTGGAATAGATTATTATTAAATATGTTCCTTGTAACTTCCAGTTTGGAGTGCACTTCAGATTTCATTCTCTTTGGTGACAGACTAGTGAGCCAGGGTTATTTGTGACCAGTGGAAGGGGTTTTATGTGTCCCTGCTGGGAGAAATTGATGATTTATACTGCAGACAAGATTTAATAGATTCAGATTAAGCTAGCTACAGCCAGAGTAAAGAATGGGTTATTTTCAATCAGAGTATTTTAGACTAAGATAATATTACCAGTCAAAAAATGAAAAAAAATCTATGCGGTTCTGAAGGAAATTAGTATCTTCTTTTTTTTTTAAGTAAACATTTATTTATTTTTTCCTCCCTCTCAACTCTACTCCCTGAAATGAAAGAAGAAAGTAAACAAAAGAAATAAGGAAAGAAATTTATGTAAACTTTCATAAAGGCTCTGCCTAAAAATGCTTTCTTATTTGCACATTCGTCCATCATTTCTCTGTCACGAGGTTCTCAGAGTCCTTTATCGTTATTCTCTGGAATCATGTTTGATCATTTACTTGATCCATGCTGACTTGTCTTCAAATATTCTCTTAAATATTTGGAGAAAAATAAGAATTTCAATTCAATTCAATTTGGCAAAATGATGCAGTAGATTAAATGCTAGCGTTGGAGTCAGGAAGACAGTTTCAGATTTGGCTTCTGACGCTGACTAGCTGTAGGACCTAGAGCAAGTCCCTTAATGAGGTTGTTTACCTCATTTTCCCCATCTGTAAAATGCACCAACCTCTCAGAGTTATTGTGAGGATCAAATGAGATGATATTTATAAGTTGCTAAGCATATAGTAATTATTACATAAATGTTGACTATCATTATCATCTGCAATGCAATACAATATAATATAGTAAACAATAAAATACAGTAAAATCCAATTCTATTAGGTTGAATGGCATTCAACTCAGCAAGCATTTATTAAGTACTTGCTCTGTGCCAAGTATCAGGATAGGTGCTTAGCATCAAAAAGAGAAAACTGAGTTCCTGTCATTGAGGTTTGCATCGTTTTTCAGTTGTGTTTGACTCTTTGTGACTCCATCATGGCAGAGACACTGAAGTGATTTGCCACTGTCTTCTCCAACTCATTTTATAGGTGAGGAAACTGAGGCAAAAAGGATTAAGTAACTTGCCCATGGTCAGATAATTAGTAAGTATCTGAGGCTGGATTTGAATTCACCTGACTCCCGGACTGATGCTCTATCCAGTGCACCATCCAGTAAGGGGCTTACATTTCTTTTAAAGACGACCGTCTTTGCTACACAACACATTGATCACCTTGATGTCAATATTGAGGGAAAAGGAGTAAACCAATAAACATTTCATCTTGCAGGGAAGAGACACCTGCATAGCTTTGTAGATTTTGAGACTTGACCTTTCTTCTTCAGATTAAATTTTTCTGGATAATTTCCTTTTAGAAGTAGTGTTAGATGAATTTTCCTGTTGGGTGGTTCACTGGGAAATGAGTCTGTGCCTATATATATAAGCAGACTGACTTCTTTCCTGAATTTATTGGTTACTAGAATTAGTTGTAATGGATTGCCCCTATAACCTAAACTCAGATAATGGGACTCTATTTTAACTATTCACACAGAGGAGGCGATAATGACTGTCCAAACCTCCCTTACAGGTGGCTGCAAGAATTAAATGGGATCAAATGAGATCATAGATCCACAGCTAGTAGGAATATGAGAAACCATCAAAGCCATTTCATTTTATAGATGAACAAATGGGGTGACATACTGGGTGACAGAATAAGAAACTAAAATGACCTTGGGAGGCTAGAATGATGGGTCAGATTGAATAATATGAAGTCAAAGAGGTAAATGTAAAGGAATATATTTGAATTCCCAAAATGATCTGTATAGATTCAGATGGAGAAGAGGCTTACATTAATAGTATAAAATTACCTGAAAATTTTAGATGACTAGAATCGACTATATCTGGAAGAAATGGATTGAAAAGAGAAAAAAAGGCACCCAGATGGGAGATTGTCAGGTTTTATAATAATGGAAAGAGATGGCCTTAAGAAAGAGTCATTGAAAACAAATGATAACCTTCAGTAAGTCCTGAAGGAAGTGGCCATGGTGCTGAGAGATCTAGAAGTAGTCATGCCATTTGTGGGACTGCTGAGAGAACTAGGGATGTTTACTTAGAGAAGAACAATTTGGAGGGGGAAGCATCACTGCCCCTGTATTTTCCATGACGGGGGGAAACAGGGAGCAGACACCTTCTTTGACTTTGTTAAACTATTTCAAATGAAAAGAAATTAGGAGGCTTATTTTGGCTTTACTTTGGCATTACTATAAATGTAATTCTTGAGACTACCCCCTGATTCACACAGTAGACTTCTTAGGCTTGGCCACCCCAAATATATGAATCTTTTGGGTCCATATACACTAAAAACTGCAGCTTGAGCCATTACCAAAATGTATACTTCTGCTTGCCAGCCAGAGGAAGCTATTAGTTCAAAGTGAATGTGCTTAATGAAACAGGACAGTAGGAAAATATTCTCCCTAGGTCCTTTTCTACAAATTATACATATTAAAACTGGGAGGAGAGAACAAGCATGGAGAAGCACACAGGTAGTGAAAATTTGTGGCCAGGGTGTACATGTAAGGGACATATGTGGCAACGTGTCAGAGGGCATCCACATGGAGGAAATGTTGGTGAAGATCCATGTTTGGAAGGGGTGCTCACCTCTGCTGCTATAGAAGTGCTGATGCTATATAGTTAGTGATGCCATCATGCGGCTCTCTTCAAGCCTGTTCCTTGCTGCTCCCCAGTATCCTGTAGTATCTGTCAGATGTGTGACTATAACATGATGTTTCTGCCAGGTGTTGCTTCCTATTGGACTCCATTGGCTGTGGCTTAGCAGCGCTTTGCTGGTCTCTTGATTCTAGGCTGGTCTGGTTCTATTGTGCATTTAGTTTGGGGACTTCATTTTGCATGTTGCTTCTGGTTTCTAGTAGAGTCCTTGGTGGAGGTGCTCCTTCGTTCCCATGAGAGAAAGAGTGAGCTGTTCAATTTCTCTTTTAGATGAAGTCTTAGTGCTTCTTCCCCTCCCCCCAGACCTCTTACAGAAAGGCAGGGATCTTAAACGTCCAGACGTCAAATTGGAGGAGGAGTGAGCCTTCACTGTTTTGTTTTTTTTAATAACAAATAAGTAGAAGTGTCAGATTCATTGATCCTTGTCTGGACTAGAAGTTTCATCTCCAAAAAGAGATTACTCACCCTTAGTGTCACACTCTTTGCAACACAGAACCCTTCCAGCTACCTAGAGTCTTCAGTTTTAAGTCTATTTTTAAAATTAAATTTTCTGGTCACCAAGGACAGAATGTCCGGCAAAAGCTTTGTTCTAACTTAGAGTTAGAAATTCCTTTTATCCTTTTTGTATTGCTGAACTGCACTCATTCAGCATTATTTTAGAAGCTGTAGTTCAAGGCTGGGTTCAGACTTCTGTTATGCTTCTAAATCCCAGTCCTTGTGAACTTCCAGGCAAATGAGTGGGAGAGGGAAGAAACATAGGAACAAAATCAAGCCCCAGGGGCAAAGTAATCATCTTTATATTTAGCTGCTGAAACTCTTGCTTTAATATGTATGGATGGATAGCCACAAGCTGCCTTTCTCACTATTAGAACAGTGCAACAATGGGGTGTATGGGGTGTTCAGAGAAGACTAGCACCTCAGTAAGAGGACGTGCTGATCCCTTTTTAGGGTTGCTTGCTCAAGTTTAGTGTCTACATATACTCATCTCTCACATGCTGTAGCATGTGTGGTGGCCATACCCTGGTAAAACCACCCCAGCAGATAGGCTAAACCAGGTTGAAGGTAACCAATAGATTCCAAACCCATTGGTGAGTTAGGGGAGTGCTTCCTCCAAGCATGTGGCAGAATGGGCAGAAGAATATGATTTGTTTCAAATGGCTATGAAGGCAGCTGAAGCAAGTCTCATGGAATGCTTATAGCTTGGTCAGACATCAAAGACAACAAGGCCACCCACTGTATTTGGGACCATCACCAGTCATCCTGACTTTTGTCTTGTCACCAGACTTTGATGATTCTGGAAGAGACAGTGAGTGATGACTTTGTGCAACTCTGCCTCGCTTCAGTTCAATTCAACTGAAAGTCAAGACATCCATCATCAAGGCATCATTGGTCTTCTTTGAAAAAGAAGTACCACCAACCAGGACAAGTACAATAATGGAATGACCTATCTGATTAGATAATCTGAGTGCATCTGACTGTCACAGGAAATGTTTAAGCAGAAGCTACCTGGCTATCTATTTGGACTACTGTAGAAATGATTCCTTCACAGATAGAAAGACAGACAGCTAATTGGCTCAGTGCACAAAGACCTTGCCCTAGAGTCAGAAAGATCCGAATTCAAATCTATCTTCAGACACTTATTAGCTATGTGACCCTATGCAAGTCACTAGCTTCTGTCTGCCTCAGTTTCTTCATCTGTAAAATGGGGATTATAATAGTACCTACCTCCCAGGGTTGTTGTGAAGAATAAACTAGACAATATTTGTCAAGTACATTGCAAACCTTAGAGCACTATGTGAATACTATTATAATTACTGAGATGGACCACTTGAATTCCAAGGTGCTGTACAGCTCTGTTTTATTATTTTAATCAATTCTGTTATTTTGGTACTTCAAAACTCATGATTTCATCGTGTTGATACTGATTCAGATTGCAACTTTTCTGTGCCTTTTTGTCAGTCTTTGGCATTTGTTATGATTTTTAAAATAAATCAACTGATTATTAACATTCTGGTGAAGAGTTTTCTATAATTAGCTGGGTTATTTCTCAGACAGTAAACACACAAGCCATTGTGGGGTCTGCTTGAAGACTCTGTTATTGGGTAGGATCTAGGATTGTAAGCTCTTGGATTTAGACATAGAAGGGACCTCAGAGGCCAACTAGTCAAACTAGCTCATTTTATAGATGAGGAAATGGAATAAAGTCCAACAAGGCTTGGCAACTTGCCCAAAGTCACTCAGCTTGTCAGTGTTAGAGGTAAAGATTTGAAGTCAGTTTGTCAAATGCCTGAGTCAGCACCCTTTTCATTGTCCCATGTTTCTGAGTCTTTGGTGTAACCTTTGTGAAGCTTTGGTTCTCTCTACACCACAATGAGGTGTCAGAGTTAGACTTTAGTGAGGGAAAGATTTTATGACAATCAATTCAGCAAATAAACAATGACTGTGTCTATGGAAATGAACAAAAAGCAATGAATTAAAAATCGCACATCCAATAGCAGATTTCAGAGACAGATGGAATGGGCTAGAAACAGGAAATGAGATCATATAGTTATCATAGTATCATACACTTTAGAACTGAAAGGAGCCTCATACACCTCCAAGTTGTCATTTTGTTTCACAGATGAAGGAGAATCCCAAGCATACCATGGAGGTAGTGTAGTAACAGAGAGGAATTTGCCTTCTGCTCTACCATGATTGAGGATCTTGCTGGAAGATTATGAAGCAGAAAGCAAACATCTCTGTCCACCTTATGGTTTTCAGTTGTGGGATGACATGATCAAAGTGACTGGCAGAGAGGACAACTTTGGAAACAATGGAGTAGAGGTTGTCATTAAAGATAAAGGATCTTGAGATGGATAGATCAAAGGAAGATTGACTAGGACCTAGAACTAAACTTCTCAAACTTTTTGTTCCCAGTGCAGCATTTATCTTTGTCATGAGGCAAAGTATGTTGAGTTACATTCACATGTGATTACAAGTATAGATTCCATACAATTCCCAGAAAACTCACACATGGGCATGTGATTGGAAATATGATTTCCATAAAGCTCCCAGTACACCTAGAGAGGCATACTAGTAGTAAATTATGAAATGCTCTGGTATAGACAAAAGGAGCATCAATATAGATAGAAAAGGTAGAGACAAGATGTCAGCCACAGATTGGAGATTCCAGATAAATAAAGGTAAACCAAATGAAAATTACTCTAAGGATGCTTGCTTGGGAAGTAAAGATAGAAAACTAGAATCATAGCCAGAAAGGTGGTTGGCTTCTTAAAATCCTCATCACTTGTGAATGAAGTATTTGGGAACCCATATGTTTCGGGACACTGCTAATTGATATTTCGTTTCATTAAATAAGACAATATTTGCTATAGCTGACACAAGTGATAGGTTGTGGATGTCCTAAAATTCATCAGCAGTTAGGATGCTTTGGGATCACTACTCCAAGTACTTACTTTCCTTGAACTAAGGTGGTAAGGAGAGGAGAAGGAGTGAAATTCATCATTCCAGAGTGTTATATAAATGCTTATTCCCTTTCCCCTGTTATTTTGCATGACTGTGGATTATTGAAGAGACTCTGCAGTGTTCCAGGGCTTGGTGAAGAGGGTATAAAGCAATCTGTACAAAGGAATATTTGGAGGCACTCACTTTTGAAAGGGATTCTCTTCTGTTTGGACTCTATGCAGGACATACTTTGTTTTACTTATCACTGTAGAGTATATATTGTTTTTCATAAAAGAATGTTATTCCTTGAGGGTATGTTTTCATTTTTGTTTTGTAAGTCCAGTGCCTGACATTCAGGTTCTTAATAATTATTTGTCGAATCGAACTGGATTGTTAAACTATCTGAGAAGATATAGTTAAATTCTTTTTTCCTCCTTGCAGTGAAAAAGAAAACTTCTGAGGTGCCCAGTACAGAATAGTCACTTAATAAATGTTAGTTGATCGATAAGTTGATTGATAAAATAAAAATTACATGACATTTGAAAAGGATTCATATTGTTTTAAAATACAGAATATGTGCTCATATACATGAAATAGAATATATAAGTACCTATGTATGTATCTATATATTATGTATACATATATACATGTGTACTATATGTGTATGTATATTTATAGCAAAACTCTGAACTCATTATCCCAGAATGAGGCTAGTTACACTTACCTGTCCCGGGTCTGTCCCCGGGACCTTCGAGTGAGAATCTCCCTTCGGTGGGCACCGCTTCGGACGTCTCCGGACCTACCCCGGGGGACACGGCGGCAGGCAATAATCAGGCAATGCGCAGGAGGTTCATAGCTTTATTGCAAGGAGGAGTCCCCCGAGCAGTTCAGGGCGTTGTCTTATATAGGGAGGTTCTTCCGGGCTGCCATCCTAACCCGCCCCGAGGGCGAGGCCTACCACCCGATTGGATCCAGCCCACCCGACCAATCCCGTGGGCTCACAACTCCTCTATGGGAGCCGTGTCTCCCTCGGATTGGTGGGCTGCCACTCCCAGGGAGGCCCCTATCCGCCCAGGCGCCTAGGACCGACCCCCGTCACTTACCTTCAGGGTTCTTGGGGTAACCCTGAAGGGTTAGGACTATTCTTCTCTAATATTATTAGCTTAAGCCCCTATTCTGATGTTCTTCTCAATGTTAACTGCTAGTGATTAACACCCCAGTTTTAGTTAACCAATTTCCTCACCTTTTCAAAGGGATATTTACTTTAAAATGCTAGTAAAAACTGAGATTACAGGTGATGACTCCCTCATCATCTTCTATATTGCCTTAGTGCCTCAGGAGAGTGGGATCAAACTTATTACAAAAATCCTATGAACATTCAACTCACCAAATTCACTTTCAAATGTCACATGGCCAATGCAGAAATCAGGTTAGCTCCTTCCTTTCTGTCTTCAGCTCAGGCTGGGTAAACAGACCTCATAGAACTTCCTTCTTCACTATGTGGCTTTTAGTATGGACTCTAGCTTCCAGACCTCTGATGGACTCACCATTCTGACCCTTTAAAGCTCACAAGGTCATAATCATCCCCCAATACTCCTTCACCTAAAGCAGGAATGAAGAAAAAGAGTCAAAGAATAAAGGGCTCAAGGTTTTGCCCCTCCAGAGGCTTACAACATTACCTGTTTCTCACCTGAACAGTAACTACGCAGGAGGAAAGAACAAGAGGAGACTCTTTTTGGCTGGTAGCATCTTTTGAATGCAATCCAATTCTACCTTAATAGACAATTAATAGACATCTCTTCAACAACTTGGACAGAGTACAGAATGTCTGCTGATGCTCCAGATCAGTGAGCAGGATCCTTCCATTACATAATATCCTGCCTTTCTAGAAGTAAACTCCCCAAACTAATCTACATAGAGATTTTTACCAACTTCACCAGTTAAGCTTGCTGCACATACTCACCAACCTCTGACATATATATATGTCATACACACACATATATACACATATCTGTCATACACATACACATACATGCATACATGTGCATATATATGGATAGAAAGTATATATGTATGTATATATGTGTATATATAGGTATATATCTGTATATATGTATGTATTATACTTTGTATACATATACACCTATATACGTATGTATATGTGCATATATGATAAATAGATATGCATTATTAGATAGATATTTGAAAAAATGCTTTTGGAGATCATAACATCACAAAATTTTCAGGAATATTGATTCCACTACCTATCTGTCTCTAGGCAGGGCTGTCTTTAAACATTAACAGAAATGTCATTTAAAAGTCTCCTGTCTCTCCTTTGACAACAGACCTGATAAAATATAACTTGGGGTTGGTGGGTAACATAAAATATCACCTCTGGTGGCCATCTTTGAAATTATCTAGTGTCCTTAAGTTCTATTATAATACTATTCCAAGGATCTTGCCAATGACGCCCATTAAGGGTGGGATTATTTGAAAATGAAAGTTCTTTTTTTAAAAAATTAGTATTTAAGAAATCATCTTCTTGAGTAAAGCTGGTCACAGCAACTCATGAAATTGCTTACTCTGATGCGCAAGAACTGTGATTTGTACGAGTAAAGCGAGTACTGATATCAGTGAAATATCATTGGATTTGGAGCTGGAAGAAAATAATATGAGGAAACTGAGGCATTGAGGGGTTAAGTGATTTCTCTAAAGTCACACAGAATGATAAAATACTAAGCTTGACTCTGAAAGAACTGGTTTCCCACTAGCATCTATGATGTGCCTAATGGGAGGCAGGCACTGTATTAAATTCTGGGGATATTAATAAAGGCAAGAGATTCCTTACTATGAAAGTGCTTAGGAGACAACTTTGCAGACAACTATGTACAAATAAGCTCTGTAGAGGATAAATAGGAGCTCATTAATACTGAATAGACACCAGCATTAAGGAGGATCAGGAAAGGCTTCCTTTTAGTTAGAACTTAAAGGAAGTTAGGGAAGACTAGATTCAGATGAGGAGGGAGGATTTTGGGTATAGGGGAGAGATGGTGAAAATTTCGTAGAGTCTGGAGATGGGGTGTCATAAAAATCACTTAAGGAGTTGCCTGAGGACACTGAGAGGTTAAGTCTTTTTCCCCAAATCACAAAGTCTTATAGGCAGTGTAGATCAGGAATCACTACAAGAGAACCTGGTTCTAAAATCTGCTTCTTCCACTATTTCTTTGACTTTGTGAAGTCACTTGATTTCTTTGGGCCTCAGTTTCCTTATCTGTAAAATGAGAGATTTCGATTAGATGCCTGCTAAGGTACCATCTAGCTTTAAATCTATGAATCTATGCCTACTTACTCTTTGATTCAATGACACTGGTATCCTGGTTGTTTCTTGAACAAGGCACTCCATTTCTTGGCTCCAGGCATTTTCTCCAGCTATCCCTTATGCAGAAAGTGATCTCTCTCCTCATCTCCATCTCTTAGTTTCCTTGGCTTTCTTCAAATCTCAAGTAAAATCCCATTTTCTACAGGAAATCTTTTCCAACTCTTCTTAATTCTAGTTCCTTCCTTCTGTTAAACATTTCCTATTTATCCTGTATATAACTTCCTTTCTTCCTTCCTTCCATCATTCCTTCCTTCCTTTCCTCCTCTTCCTCTTCCTCCTCTTCCTCCTCCTCCTCCTTCCTCCTCTGCCCCTCCTACCCCTTCTCTGTCCCCTCCTCCTCTTCCCCTTCCCCTCCCTCTCCTCCTCTTCTTCCTTTTCCTCCTCCTCCTCCTCCTCCTTCTTCTCAGTCTCAGGTACCAAGAAGGCCTTGATTCAACCTCTCAGTGCTCCAAGCAATTCTCTGAGGTTATAAATTGAAGCAAAGGTGCCTGTCTGAATTGGTAGAGGAAGTTTCCTCCCACGGAAATTTTCTTTAACAATAAAACTTCAGCACCAACATCTACTGTTGTTAATTGCTAGTAGTGGCAGAGCTTGGATTTGAAACCAGGTTTTTGGATGCCAAATTCAGTGCTCCTTTGTGCTCTAGAGAAGAGCCTAAGATCGACTTCTTTCATACCAAACTTTTCTCCCTAGCTAAAGCATCACATTATAATGGTGTTTGAGGACTGTTTTTTCAGATGAGCATGACCTGCTGTTGCCACCACATTCATGACACTGTCTAGCAGAGGCCTTGGCTTGAATCCTCTACTAAAATCGTACGTCATTGTTGAGGTGACACTGAACCTTTTAGGTTTTAGAAGTGAGTACAAGCTCTGGCAGGCCCCATCAAGCTGGCCTGGCTTCAAGGAGAAGCCTAAGTTGGACTCTATTGTTTGTCATCAGAAAAATAGCAGAACTCAGTTTGGAGACATCCATCACTAGAGGACTGACTATGTTGTAATGCATTTCTTTCCTGTTCTATGAGCTCAGGACACTGTTGCTTAAGGGGGCTGTCATCTGCCCTGGAGAAAATGGCATCCATGCAATGAAATCAAGGATCCTTGAAATATTGGAGTAAGTGTGCCTTTAATAGCTCAGCACTGACATTTTAGTTAATTGTTGTTTAATGTACATCCAGGCTTTGAAACTACCATATTAAAAGTTGAAAGATGAATAAGATAAATAATTTGCTTACAGGGTTATGCCCTCATCTCAACTGCCTATTATTCAAACTAAGCTAAAACCTAATTTAAGTGGACAATTTCTTAGGTGGCAGATGTCAGTATTTTATAGCTTCCAATGATCACATCTTCAGTGTCTCCTACTTGCTATTAAGCATTGGAATAGCATGAGAAGGGGTGGCAGAGGTATTCTCTTTCTCATACAAGGCCAGTTTTATTAACCACCTCCCTTCTCCCCTCTCCTCCCCTCCATCTTAATCTCCAGAGGGAATTAGGTGACCAGACTTTGGGTCCTAAATTACGAAGAAACTTGGGGTAAGAAGGAATTTTAAAGGTCATTTGGTCCAGTCTCCCCATTTTACAGATACTCAAACACATCAATAGATTTTGGGGGTAAATTTTTTATTTATTTTAAACTTAAATACAAAGCAAGGGAAGAAAACAAAGAACATTTCCATAAACAAAGCAGAACATGAGAGGATTCAATATCAAACAATAAATTTCCATTTCAAGAAAACCTATATAATAAATACTATACATTTTTTAAAGCTAACCAGCTTTTCTTTGCTTAGGTTTTCTTTTATTCTCTGCTGTGAACTTTTTACTTTATTTTTTCCCCTCCCCCCACTAAAGAAGGTTGCAATTAAACATGTATGTATGTATGTATATGTATACATACACACATACATAGATATCTATAAACATGTACATACATGCTCATACACATATGTGTAAGACTGTACCATGCATACTTGCATTTGTCATCTCTTTCTCTTGAGGTGGATACATCTTCCTTCATAGGCCCAAATCTTTCCATGTTTTTCTAGAACTAGCTCATCATTTCCTACACCATAGCAGTATTCCAACCCAATTACATCCTGTCTGAGAGATTGTTTATAAAAGTTTTTTCCCCAATTTTTTCCATTTCTTCTATTCTTAGCTACATTGGTTTTATTTGTACAAGAAATTTTAAATTTAAAACAGTAGAAATTACCCATTTTACATTTCAACAATGCTCTCACCTTATAGTTTAAGGTCTTATACTGCTGAATCTCCTTTCTGTACATCTTTTTTCCCCCTTGGTTTCCTTGAAATTCCTGTTCTTCTGCTCTTCCAAATGAACTCACTAATGCAATAAGATTTTTTTTTAGTAATTTAATTGGGATGGCATTGAATAACTAGATTAGGTAAAATTGTAATTTTTTATTAATATTGGCTTTAGTTCTACAGAAATTGCAGAACTGTATTGTGGTTACCCAGTCAGTTAAGGACAGGTTCGGCCTTTGGCAAAGCCTCCTTTCTAATTTTGTTATGATATAGGACTCATGCATAAGGAATCACGTCTTCAGTCTCTTTCATGTATATTTGTGGATTATTCATGTTAGCGTTCAGTGCCTGATATAGTGAAACACAGCAGACTCCACCTGGAAAGCAGAACCAAAACATTTATTCAGACACCAGAAAGTCAAATCCATCATAGTAACAAAAATCTATACACAATAACAATGCAGAGGGCAACACCAACCCCCAGGTTTCCCCCTGCTAGGCTTCCCACAAACCAGCTCTCTTCAACAAATCATAAGAAGGCTTCCTTAAATAAAATCACAAACAAGCTCTCTCAAATTAGCCAGCAGTCTGCTTGCCTGCATCTTTCAGTTTTGGCTGCTTTCTGCCCAAATTTCCTCTCAGCTCTGCTCCAGCTCTGCCTCTTCTTGTTTCACCCTTCCTGTTCCACCCCTTCCTGTTCCATGTGACTTAGACTCATGTGACTCAGGCTTCCATGTGACTCAGGCAGGTCACATGGGCCTATTTATAAATGGGAAAGATCTTCCCATTTAAATTACCATTAGAAGTGACCCCAAGATCGTTCATATTTTTTACATAGATAGGCGGGGAAACTGGTATCAATAGAATTGTAACAGGAATCCCACAAAATAAGCATATAAAACAATTTCTTAGGGTGAGGCTTGGGCACAAGCACCCCATCATTCCCTCCTGGAACCAATGGGGCCTAAAATCTTGGGTTAAGGGGCAAAGGTCTCTTCTTCTATAGCTAATTCCTGCTGAAATTGGAGGTAGAGCTGTTCCTGCCCCAAGAGGTCCCATTTGAGATGTTAGTTCTTTAACTGGCATCTGGAGCTTGGTGGATGCCAGGTCCAGGGGTGACACATCACAGTTGTGGACAAGGGGTGACATCTGGCTTAAGCAATCAGGAATCTGCAGGTGGAGGGTACTAACCCTGCAGAAAACAAATCTAGGAAACAAGTTTAACAGGCAAAAAAACGAAAAGAAACAAGGAGACAGCAATCAGAAGCAGTGTAGTTATAGGGTCAGCCATGCTTCTGGACCCCGTGAACCCACCATCATAGCCCCATTCACTGCTGTTTACTGCCTTCTAATTTTCAGTTTTGGGGGCATCATCACCATAATATAGACAGAGCTGTATTTTCTTTAATCTGACCAGGGGCCTGTTCAATTTCCTGTTCTCCCTACAGGTGTGATGAGCATGGATACAATGTTTCAGGAGGATCTGCAGGGGCAGCTCCCACTTCCTGCTCAGTCTAAAATCAAGCCCTATTACTTGATATATTTTGTATAGTTCTTACGTTGGAACACCGTCTATTCTTCCAAAATCTACCTCTGCTCTCAACAGAGCAGTAAACAACTCTTTTCTTGTCAGTCTGTTCTGACTTTGAATTGCTGGCTATTTACTCTTCTCTCTCAAGGAAATTTATCTTTGTCACTGATTCTCCATCCAAGATGCCAATGATTCTCCCATCCTTTGGGTGAATCGACTCAAAATATATGTCCTCCTGCTGAGTAAAATCCTCAATTACCTCTCCAAACACTGTGGGGGCCCCCCGATTCTCCTGTTGTGCTTCTGCCTAAGAAGCCTCCCACATATTTGTTGGATTTGGCTTTCTGGTGTCTGAATAAAAATTTTGGTTCTGTCTTCCATGTGGAGAGTCTGTTGTATTTCATGATTCAGAATTGCAGCAGGATATTCATGGCTGCCAAAGGTACTGTCAGTAACGTTCTGGAGCTACAGTATCTTCTGTACCAACTTTTTTTCCCCATCAGGCTGAGTATTAGTCTTTCTGATTTACATAATATAACTTACTTTTTGGTATCCGAACGTGGAAAGCCCCTTACTCTCCTATCCTTTGTGTCTAGCTGATCTATAACAAGAATTCTGAGTAGGGCTAGTATAATGCTCCTTCTGCTTCAAACACTAGCCAGGGTGCTGACTTATCAGTGACATTGACAAAGCCCAGTTTTTCAGTTTCAGAAGTCCTGATGGAATGTCAGCTCCTGCTGTGAATCCAGATCTCTGGATTTATTAGACCAGTGGAGGTGCTCCCTCTGCTACTCCAAAATCCAGTCAATATATGAAGCTATTTTAATGAGACAAATACTACCTAATGAAAAGTTGCTAAGGGATTTTATTCTTTCTTCTTCTCTGTGACATAAGCTTAATTAGTCTAGTAGTAGAAAATGGGTTTGGAAAAAAAAGAATGCATTTAAATTAGAATCATGAGATCCCAGGTCAGATACAGGCTTTGATACTTATTACCTGTTTGATTGTGGGTAATGGTGGGCATGTTCTCTTAGAACCCGTTTCTTTATTCGTAAAATGGCCACAATAATATGTTTACTACTACCTTATGGAATTCCTGTGAGAAAAGTACTTTATAAATGTTAAAGTTCTCTATAAATATGAACTATTAAAGCTATCTACAGTGTTGAGAAATTATTATAATAGCTAACATTTGTGTGGTGCTTTAAGGTTTGCAAAATGCTTTAGATGTCATCTCATTTGATCCTCCCAATAACCATGGGAGGCAGGTGGTGTTATTATCCCCATTTTACAGATGAAGAAACCAAGGTTGAGAGTTAAATAACTTGCTCAGGGTCACACAGCTAAGAAAGAGTCTGAGGATTTGAGTGCAAAATTTCCTGAGTACAAGACCAGCACGTTAACCATCCCACCTCTTAGCTGCCTGTTTATTAAGCATCTACTATGTCTTAGGTCCTGGGAGTACAAAAACAAAAGTGAAAAATCTCTGACCTCAAAGAGCATAAATTCTATTGGGTGAACATATTAGATATAATGTATGTGCATAGACACACAAACATGGCATATCAGATGTTATCTTTTCGTAGGTATATTCTCTCTCTCTTTCCTCCTCTTCCTCCACTCTCCTCACACCTCTTCTCTTTCTCTCTCTCTCTCTCTCTGAAATATGTGCTACAAGATTTTAAATCTAAATACCCTTAGTTCAAAATCTGCCACTTCATAATATCTCTGTGACTTTGAGCAACTTCTTTGCCTCTCTGAGCCTGTGTTTCTTCATTTATAGAAATTAGGAAGCCAGACAAGAGGCTTTGTAAGGTCCTTTCTAGCTCTGAATTTCTAAATCTATGATTCAAGGTTTGGGTTAGCATCACTCTAGCTCACTAGCCTGAAAAATAATTGACACTTTATTTTTAAAAAAGCTATTAAAAGTACTTTGAAAACTATGTTTTATATGGAAATATACATGCATCTATATGTTTATATACACATAGCAAATAAATACATCATAGGTGAAAAACTGCAATGTAGAAATTAATTTTTCTTTTTGCTTAAAGAAAAATGCATAAACACAAAAATCCCCTCAATTTTCTCTGAGGAATTACGTTACCATGTAGCATACTGCACTTCTGAATGGTGTGGATCATTGGTTTATGTGTTTCACTTTTAGTTAGGAAGCCTTTTACAGCTTCTAGAATCTACTCATATTTCAAAAGTTTGTTCTTGTATTTTGTCTTTATTGAGACCTCCTTCCTCCATCTCCCCTACGTAAGCAAGAGCTTCTGATAATCCTCTGTGTCACTTGATATGAATCCAAAGGGTATATGTTTAGAATTATCAACTTTTTTAAAAATTTATTTATTTAACTTTTAACATTCATTTTCACAAAATTTTGGGTTCCAAATTTTCTCCCCTTTTGTCCCCTCCCCCACCCCAAAACTCCGAGCATTCTAATTGCCCCTGTCTGCCAATCTGCCTTTCCTCCCTCCCCACCCCTTCCCTTTGGAAGGCAAGCAATTCAATATAGGCCAAATCTGTGTAGTTTTGCAAATGACTTCCATAATAGTAGTGTTGTGTAAGAACTAATTATATTTCCCTCCATCCTATCCTGTCCCCCATTACTTCTGTTCTCTCTTCTGATCCTGTCCCTCCCCATGAGTGTTGACCTCAAATTGCTCCCTCCTCCCCATGCTCTCCCTTCCATCATCCCCCCCACCTTGCTTATCCCCTTATCCCCCACTTTCTTGTATTGTAAGATAGGTTTTCATACCAAAATGAGTGTGCATTTTATTCCTTCCTTTAGTCGAATATGATGAGAGTAAACTTCATGTTTTTCTCTCACCTCCCCTCTTTATCCCTCCACTAATAAGTCTTTTGCTTGCCTCTTTTATGAGAGATAATTTGCCCCATTCCATTTCTCCCTTTCTCCTCCCAATATATTTCTCTCTCACTGCTTGATTTCATTTTTTTAAGATATGATCCCATCCTCTTCAATTCACGCTGTGCACTCTGTCTCTATGTGTGTGTGCATGTGTGTGTTTGTAATACCACCCAGTACCCCGATACTGAAAAGTTTCAAGAGTTCTAAATATTGTCTTTCCATGTAGGAATGTAAACAGTTCAGCTTTAGTAAAGTCCCTTATGACTTCTCTTTGCTATTTACTTTTTCATGCTTCTCTTCATTCTTATGTTTGAAAGTCAAATTTTCTTTTCAGCTCTGGTCTTTTCATCAACAATGCTTGAAAGTCCTCTATTTCATTGAAAGACCAATTTTTCCCCTGAAGTATTATACTCAGTTTTGCTGGGTAGGTGATTCTTGGTTTTAGTTCTACTACCTTTGACTTCTGGAATATCATATTCCACGCCCTTTGATCCCTTAATGTGGAAGCTGCTAGATCTTGTATTATCCTGATTGTTTTCCCACAATACTTGAATTGTTTCTTTCTAGCTGCTTGTAATATTTTCTCCTTGACCTGGGAACTCTGGAATTTGGCCACAGTGTTCCTAGGAGTTTCTCTTTTTGGATCTCTTTCAGGTAGTGATCTGTGGATTCCTTGAATACTTATTTTGTCTTCTGGTTCTAGAATCTCAGGGCAGTTTTCCTTGGTAATTTCATGAAAGATGATGTCTAGGCTCTTTTTTTGATCATGGCTTTCAGGTAGTCCCATAATTTTTAAATTGTCTCTCCTGGATCCGTTCTCCAGGTCAGTTGTTTTTCCAATGAGATATTTCACATTATCTTCCATTTTTTCATTCTTTTGGTTTTGTTTTGTGATTTCTTGGTTTCTCATAAAGTCATTAGCCTCCATCTGTTCCATTCTAATTTTGAAAGAACTATTTTCTTCAGTGAGCTTTTGAATCTCCTTTTCCATTTGGCTAATTCTGCTTTTGAAAGCATTTTTCTCCTCATTGGCTTTTTGAACCTCTTTTGCCAATTGAGTTAACCTATTTCTCAAGGTGTTATTTTCTTCAGCATTTTTTTGGGTCTCCTTTAGCAGGGTGTTTACTTGTTTTTCATGCTTTGCTTGCATGTCACTCAATTCTCTTCCCAGTTTTTTCTTCACCTCTCTAACTTGATTTTCAAAATCCTTTTTGAGCTCTTCCATGGCCTGAGCCCATTGGGTGAGCTGGGATACAGAAGCCTTGACTTCTGCATTTTTCCCTGATGGTAAGCATTGTTCTTCCTCATCAGAAAGGAAGGGAGGAAATGCCAGTTCACCAAGAAAGTAACCTTCTATAGTCTTACTTTTTTTTCCCTTTTCTGGGCATTTTCCCAGCCAGTGACTTGACTTCTGAGTGTCCTCTCCACCCCCACCTTGCCTCCAGATCTGCTCAGCCAGCACTTGGGGTCTGAGATTTAAATGCTGCTTCCCAGCCTCAGGGCTTTGGGTGGGGGGCAGGGCTGCTGTTCAGTCTGAGATTAAGTTTAGGTGCTCAGGTCAGGGCAGGGCCACCTCACAGGCTCAGTTCCCTGAGGGGGTTTATGCAGAGACCTTCAACAATGGATCTGGGGTCCTGCCTGCTTGGGGAGCCCTGGTCTGTTCCCACCTCCGCTGCTGCCTCCTGAGGGGACCTGAGTTATGCGGGCATCCCACTCCCCTCTCGACCTGCCAAAGAGACCCTCTCACTGACCCTTGTCACCTGTGGGTGGAGGGACCCGCGCAGCTGCTGGAGATACTGTCCCTGAAGCCTGCTCGGATCTGCTCCTTTCGGTGCTGTGCCGCCGAGGCAGAGTTGGGCTCTGCTCCAGGTCTGGGGCGTGAGGGACCTTTTGTGAGAGGTTTTCAGGCTCTCTGGAGCAGAAATCTCGTCCGCTCCATTCTGTGGCTTCTGCTGCTCCAGAATTTGCCGGTGGTTCTTTTTTTTTTTTTTACAGGTATTTTATGGGCAGTGGGTTGGGAGGTAGTGTATGTGCATCTTTCTACTCCGCCCAGAATTATCAACTTTAAACCAGAGCACCTAGAATTTTCTAGCCTGTTCCAAATTTGCATGCCAAACATATGCATATGAATTCCATATATGATGTAGTGTAATGCATAGATGGCTATCAGTTACAGAATCTGTAAGACCTGGCTTCAAAATTTGCCCCTAAAAATTCCTAACCATGTTACTATGGGCTCACACTCTTTCTGGGTCTTAGTTTCTTCACATAAAATGGAAATTAATAAATTCTCCATACCAATGTAGCCATAAGTCCAATCCTTACCCCTAGTACTTATAATACCTATCTCATAGAGCTATCATAAGACTCAAATGGGAAAGTGTATGCAAAATATTGCATATCAGCTGTTATCATTTCCATGCAATTTCTTTTTCTGTAAAGAAGTAAATTCTATGCATGCATTCACAAGTTATTTATGACAAGCAACAAGGTTGCAAATGATAAAAAACAAAAAGACATATTGAAAGTAGTTATTTTGTTATTCTAAAAAATGTATGTTTTGGGAGTATGTCATCCCTACAACAAATGGAAAGCAGAGAATGGATGAAATTTTTTTAAAGTCTTAGTTGTCTTTGTATTTCCGGTGTCTTGCATAGTATCTGGCATCTGTGGGCACTTAATGAATATTTATTGGATTGAATCGAATGGAGGATTTTTGTAAAGAAAATTGACCTAATCTTTTCAATGAGAGAGCAATAGTAAACTGCTTGTTTTTTCAGGAGTGATGGGTCCTGAGTTTACTGTTTCAAGCCACTGGAGGATATCAGTTAATTAACAAAGAAGGGAGAAAAAAGAAGGAAAGGAATCATACAGATTCTTGCTTCAAAATGCAAGTTACATTGTGCTTTTTAGAAATTTCCTCATGTATTGGCTACATGACTCCCCATGTTAAAGAATCATTAGAGCCTACTCTAATTGCACTCAGATTCAGCATTATAGATGTAACACATAGTGAATCTATAACAGATTTAAAATTCAATCAAGATAATCATACAGTGAGAAGAGACAGGAATTCAGGTAGGGAGTTTTAGTAGACCCTACTCCCATCACACAACGTTAGGGAAACCATGTCACTTTCCTTTTTCTTTAATTCATAGAACCTTAAAGACAGAAAGGACTTTGGAGGTCATCTACCCCCACTCATCACTCAGCTAGAGGTACAGTGAACAGAGTGCTGGGTCTGGAGTCAGGAAGACTCCTCTTTGTGAGTACAAATCCTGACTCAGATGCTTACTAACTATGTGACCCTAGGTAAGTCACTTAACCGTTTTTACCTCAGTTCCTCATATGTAAAATGTGGAGAAAGAAATGGCAAACCACTTCAGTATCTCTTCCAAGGAAACCCCAAATGGGGTCACAGAGAATTGGAGGTGACTGAAAAAAAGACTTAACAAAAAATCTTCACCCATATGTGAACCATCAATGACTTGCACAATATCTCTACCAAGTCATCAGTCTACCTCTTTAAGACCTCTGGCAATGGGTCTGCTGAGGTAGGTACCCCCTAGTCCACTTTTGAGCAATTGGGATTAGTTGCAGTATTTCAGACATGGGGAGTAGTTGATCAGTTAGGAAGTAATTCCTTGCATTGACTAGAGATCTTTCTCTCATATGTTTTTGTTCTGCTTACTTACACTTTTTGAAGAAAACTGGCTATCTCTTCAACTTGATAGCTCTTAAGATTATTGAAGACTGTTAATATATCCTACCCTCCCTCCCCCAAGGATTCTCTTTATCAGGCTAAACATCCCTAGTTCCTTCAATCTATGTGTGCCATGATTTCTAGTCCTTTCTCCATATTGTCCCATCATTTTCTGGAGACATCTCAGTTTGTCTATTTTCTTACTAAAATGTGGCAAAAGCAATTGAATGCAATGATCTAGATTTAATCTAATCAGGATAGAAAATAGTGCTATTATCACCTCCCTTATTTTGGACACTTTGCTTCTATTAATGTAGCCCCATGTTGAACTAACACTTTTTGGTTATATCACTCTACTCAATTACATTGAGCTTGTGGTCCTCTAAAAGCTGTGTATCTTTTTCCCCTCATATGAACCATTATTTAGCCATGACTTTTGCGTGATGAACTCATCCAGCTTATATTTTGAATCTCAAAGTAATATTTTCCTTTTACCCCTGAGGGGCTGCTCTTTTGACTGGTGACTATCATTCCTCCATTATTTCAGGAAAAGATCCAATCGTGTTTTACTTTAGTCTTAATTCTCTGCCCTTCTCTTCCTTACTTGGTTTTTTGGTGAATATCCTCCTTCCTTCAACTCCAACTAGTTTTCATAACACAACAGTTCTGCCAAGTGTTCCAGACTGGGGCGTACCAGTCCACTCCCGTACTGACTATCTCTGGAACTTTCTAGACCAAAGTGCCCTCCCCATCCACCATTCCCTTGTGTATGTTCCCTGCTGGAATGTAACCCCTTAAGAGCAGGGGCCATCTTTGATTGGCACATGGATGGTGCTTAATAAGCACTTTTCATTCATTTGCTAAATTTCAGCTTATTAGATTCATTCCATTTTTTTAACCTGTCAGGATGCTTTTGAATATTGACTCTTTCATTCAACATATTAGCCATCCTTCCCAGCTCTGTGTCATTTGCAAATTTGAAAAAATGCCATATGTGCCTTTACTCAAGTCACTGTTATGATAAAAATGAGGTAAATTGGGGCACAAAGTTCTGCGCATGATCAATTTATTAGTAAAGTACAAATTCACCAATAAATAGGATCTCAGTTTCCTTAAGAAGACTAAAATCCCAAAGGAGGAGAGCAGCTCTTTTGGGGGGGGCAGTATGGAATAAAGAATAGGGCTTCATAAGTGGGGAACAAGTTATGATTGGTCAAAAGAATAAAGAAATCATTATGGTTGGTTATGGAGCTGAGGCATTGCGAACAATATGATTGGTTGAAAACTGGGAATGAAGGGCCAGAAACAACCTCTTCATTCCCTTCTGCAACGAAGAAATGTTCATTGTTTGAGTCCACTTGCAAGGTTAGAGATAGTGGGGCCAGACTTGTTTGGATAAAAAATCAGACATCCTTGAAGAATAGTATGGTTCAACCAGAATCCTTGGTGTTCACCTGCATTCCTCAAGAGTGGCAGATTTCCTTTAGACAACAATAGAACAGTGATTAGCAGAATGGGAGTTTTAAACTGAATTATTTCAGGCCAGCTGAATTTCTGAACTAAGTTCACAGACAAAGAACCATGAATTAGGAAGTAGCAGGACAAAATCAATTAACTGTCAATAGGGTCAATTAAAAAGACACAGAATCAATCTGATCATTTCATCACCAATTTAAAAAATTTGAATGGAAGAGGCTTAAGAACTGAATTCTGTGGCACTCCTTCTAGAGACTTCCCATCAAGTTGAGATCCACATTGTAATGCTTACATTTTTAGTCCAACCCTTTAACCAGACCTGTTTGTACATAACTGCAATATCATCCAATCCAGTGGTGTTCAAACTGAGAACTTCACCCACTTGGAGGTCTATGGCCTGTCTTGATTAGGAAGATGGTTGTATCCAACATTCCCAGACAGCCATATCTGTGACTTGTCTCTAACACAGTCACAGTCAGGAATTTCTGACATCTCTCACTCAAGTGCCACTCCTTCCATACCAGTATTGACTGGTCCATTAAGGCAGCTACAACAAACTGCTACTCATTTCTTTAATTGTATTTGACTTTTTTTAACCCCAGTGGACCATGCCACAGGACACCCGTAGAAGCAGTTATGCAGCTGTGGTTGAGAAGTCCTATCTCCTCATCCCCTAATCACCTTGTAGGTATGGCAGGTAGCTGACATAGGGTGGGCTCTGAACTTTGGGGCAATGACTCATGCGTAAAAGCCTCACCTTAGAGTTTTTCACTCTGAGTGAGGCAGGATGAGTTAGGCAGGATGAGCAGGCATAGATGGATTGGGATTTGCATTGTGGATTTTATTACATTATCTTTTCACTCAGATGCCTCATCACTCTTATAGGATCAAATATAAATCCCTCCATTTGGCATTTAAAGTCCTTTATGACCTAGTCACAACCTGCTTTTCCAGCCTTATTATGTATTACTTTTACTCCTGCACTCTATGGTTCAGTCAAATTGGCTTCCCTCACTTCACACAATTAAATAGAAATGTAACCAAGATTTTCAAACATGAAGGCATGATATTGTTCATTAAGTAGGACCACATTTAAAAAAATAAGAAAAATGTATTTATATAGAAGACTTTCTGCTGTGTTGAAATCAGAAATAATTTATTCTTGTTTGCTCTTTATACATTGTATAGAGTGAATATCTGCATGTAGAAATACGTGACTTCTTCTGAAAAATTTTTATGTTCACTGCCTATTATGGTCTATTATCTGATCATTATATTGTATATCTTCCAATAAAATAGTATAAGAAAAGAAATTCAACTGTTTGACAACCAGCATTAGTCAAAATAGCCAAATAATTTATTATAAATAATTATTATTTATAAGCCTGCTCTATTCTCAGTATTTGCTCAGGATTATTTTGAAAATAATTTAGTCATATTGCTTGTAACCTGTAATGTTTTAGAAAAAGTGAAATTGTTTTTGCATCATTAAGAAATTAAAAAGTATTTTATAATATTATCTGTTTTATCTTTTTATTTAATGTTTATATTGTATATAATATACTGCAACAAAAATCCATGTATACATGTGTACATGCTCAATTTTTTAAACTAATAAAGGTGGATGGCCAAAAATGTTTGGTGACTACTGATCTAGCCTGAATTTCTACATCTGTCTCCAAGGAGAACATGAGAAATGAAACTCCCTAATTTTCTTCTTACTTATTCTTGATCTCTTTTCCCATCCGATGCTATTGATCACCTTTTCCTCCTGAATACTCCCTAGCATTCCCTCTCCTTTCCTTTCCTCTCCCAGTGAGCTATTTGGCTCCTGTGGGATCAATAATCATATCTAAACATCTTGATACTATATGAGTGACAATGGAGTACATAGGCTATCAATTTGTCATCCTTGCATTTTGCTCTGTATCTGGTCATGCTTCTGTTCATATATATTTGATAGTAATAATTCATTATCTTTGGTAATATCTTTTCAGCAGCTTCCATTGTACAGTTTTGCATGGTAATATGCTACAACACATTTATGCCCACCTGCCATCTGTCCATTACCCCTTTGGGTGGCCCTTGACATGAAATCTTCAGAGATTCTGATATTTCATGATTATCAGCTTTATAGAATCACTAGAAGATTACTGATTAAAAAATAAATAGACATGTTTCAGGGAGAAGTTTAAAGTCATTAAAACTACTGCACTGCATACTTTACCAAAGACAATCCAAATCATTTCCTATGTATTTAATTCTGGGCACAACTGACCATCCATCTGTCTTGGTTAAGTGAACTCTTAGACCAGCTCTATGAGCTGTGCATCTATCTACCTGCATATCATCTACAAAAGAACATTTGGAAACCCTTACTGTGTACTGGAATTTTTTTCTAAACATTTGGTACACTTGGTATCTGCTTCCCTCCCTCCTTTCAGTTATCTTTAGAATTAATTCCTTGACTCCTCAAAATTATTGTATGTTTTCGTTATTTTCCACATGAGTTTTCTTATGTGCATTACTTGTTTGTTATAGACTTTTGTTTTTATCACCATTTCTACTTCACCATGTAAAACTTTTAAGGTTTTACTATAATGCCAGAACCAAAATCATCTACAGTGATTCATGGGGAAAATAGATTCTCAGGGAAATCTCAATAGATGTCTCTTTTTTTTACCCATTTAGATAAGGGGAACATAGATTTAGTGTTGGGAAGATAATGTATTCCAAAGAGTGCATTTTATAGATAAGAAAACTAAGACCTGAAGAGACTGAATGGGTTATATAGCAAGTAAAGTCCATAAGAATTAAAGCTTAGCTCTTTCGATTTTAAATCCAGAATTCTTTCCACTGTGTCACTTTTCAATGTTCTTGTTCAGTGTTCTGGCTTAATTAGATCTTTCATCAAGTTTTATAGAAATCTGCTTTCTGCTCCAAGGCCTCTTGTTTTTTAAAGAGGTAATGCTATCCATAATCATCTTCTCTCATCCACCTTCATAAAATTTTGCAACTAAGGTTATGTGTTGCCCTTGGTGGCTTTATACTTGATAAAGAGAGTAAAAATTCTATTTGAAATGCTTTCTAGGCTCCTTTGACATTATTTTTATTTGATTGATTCATATGAGTTAACTTTCATTAAGAAATAAGAATAGTAAGTGTCAATGTCTCTTCTCTTATCCATTTCCTATTTTTCAGCTTTGGGAGTTTGCTTAAATACTTCAGGTTGGAGTTGCTTCATTTGAATGTCATAATTGTCTTATTTTTATTCTTCTCATTTTGCATTGATTTGCATCTTTGCTGATAATCTGGCTATACATAAACGACTGATTGAGAAAAGACTCTTAGATGGGTAGCCAGTTATTTCTGATGAATTTTTATCATGTCATTATGCACAGTATCTCCTGACTTTCTTCATGAATAAAGTATTTTTGATATATGGGCATGAGTTTGTTTATCTTGGGTAGGGAAAATAAAGGAAATAAAATCCTAATCATTTAATTTTGTCTTGTGTTAGCAGTTCTTTTAAAAGTCTTGGCAGGATGAGGTTGTTATTATTGACTAAAAGGGATATCAGAACGTAATGAAAAGAGCATCCAACTTGGAGACAAGAATCTTGGTGCTGGTCTTGGCTTTGCCACTAATTTTTATGTCTTTGGAAAAACCACTTAATAAAATGTAACATTTCTGAGCTTTAATTTTCTCATCCATAAAATAAGGGGATTGGCCTAAATGATTTTTAGCTTTCCTTCCAACATTTAAACATTTTTTAAATGAGTATTTTGGCATAATTTATGAATTCTAATGATCTATGCCATTTACATCCCCTATTATTTGAAAGTTGGCTGCATTCACTTTTACCAGCGGTCTGAATATTCCCTTTTCCTACCACAGATGGAGTAGTCTGTTTTCTATTACTACTATTTAGCATTTTATTTAAATTCTAATGCTATGCAATGAATATAAAATGATACTATTTTTGTTCCTTAGGAATTTTTGTGATATATCATAGGATAATTTTTCTACCATAGTGGATACAACCTGAACTAGAGTTGTGAGTATGCATGTCTTACATTAATATGTCTATGGTTCAGTCCTGAAAATGAATATAAAAAGCTCCCAGACCTCAATTAAAACAAATCTTGCCCCTCATCTTCCTAAGCTGCCTTGAGATAGTTAAGCAAAATATGTCAACATAAATGATCGACCAAGGGACTGATGTGGTCAATTCAGTTTTTAAGAAAAATCAATCAAACCAACTTACTCTTCCCCACTGTAGCTATTCAGTCTGGCAGCCTCCCAGGCAGAGAGCAAAGGAAATAAACATGACTAGCTTCTAGCTTAAAGCCCCTTATAGGAGAAAACAAAAACCAAAAAACCTCCATATCCACAGATACTAGTTGATAACCACCTAATCACAAAGTTTGGCATCCTGGTTAGAGATGGATGTTGGGCTGCCAGAACCATACACCCTACCATTGTAGATCAAGCTATGCTATCCTTTACTTTGACCTAGCTGAGTGGGCTGAGGGGGACCTTCCAGGGCTATCAGATTTTCTACCTTTTATAATCAAGGTTAAAACAACTCTGAAAACAAATAGCAACCAAAGCTAAACTGACACGGATAGATATGATGGGATGTCTATAGGGAACTCCCAGGGAAAGAATTCCTTTTAACAATGCAGGTTGAGTACATTCTCTGCAGCTTAAAGTCTTGGAGAGCTGCCTTATGCCCTGAGACAATAAGTGACTTCAGTGTTTCAGAGGCAAGACTTAATTCCTGATCTCTCTGGCTTTGAAGCTACCTCTCTATTCATTTAAGCCTAAATCACACTGCTGACTCCTATAGGACCAAAGATTCAGAGCTGAAAAGCCTTGTAGACCTACTAATCTAACAGCCTCATTTTGCAGATGAGGAAATGGAGGCCCAGGGAGGTTAAAAGATTTGACCAACATTGCAAAGATAGTATGTGTTAGAGGGAAAATTTAAGCCTTGGTCTTCTGACCTCAGGGCCAGTGCTTTTTCAGGAGCTGGAGAAGACACAATTCAGGACTGCCTTCTCCTAAGTACATATGGAATGGAAAACAGACTCAGTGAAGGGAGAGAGAGACATATACATTCCCAATCTTTGTGGGAGAATCTTAGTGTGGGGAAGAGACCAGGGGCTTTGGAACTTGGTTGCAAAACACCAAAAAGTTTCCAAAATAAGGAAGGCCCTCTGCCTGCAGGATTTTGTTTCTACTAGATAAGGCTTCAGGGAAATTTCTTCTTTTGGGCCACCCTCTAGAGAACTGGTTTTCAGGAAGGGGGCTGAACTGAACTGAAGAAATCATCACAAGAATCAAAACTTTGGGGGTCAGTGGTTGTGACAGCTGAGTTTTAGAGAGCTCTGTGGAAAGATATTGAGAGAAGAGCTTCCCATCGCCTCTAATGGAGATCCTGGAGGAAAAAAACATGGCCGAGACTCTCTAGTCCTGAATTACCCACTGCCCTCTGGATATCTCCGTGTGTGTGTGTGTGTGTGTGTGTGTGTGTGTGTGTGTGTATGTATATATGTATATGCACTTGTATATATGTACATATATGTGTATATATACATCTATATGTAAATGTGTATGTATGTGTGTATATATGTATATATATGTATGTATATCTATCTATCTATCTATCTATCTATCTATCTATCTATCTATCTATCTATCTATCTATCTACCTATCTATCTATCTATCCACCTATGTATTGTTCCTTCTTCTGCGTATGAACCACTGAGCCATCATTATTTGAAATTACTTGAAATAAAAAGCACAAAATCAACAGAGCCCATGCTCTACCTATATTCCCACAGCTGTTCTTATCCTATTCTTATCTTTTTCTCATCTTTACTAATTTAAAGAGCATGAAATAAACCTCATTTTCATTTCTTTCATTATTTATGTTTTGAAGCATTAGCTATCCTTCCTTACCGCTTTATCCACTTACTACTTGTGTGACTCCAGGAAAGTTAGTTAACCTCTCTCTCCCTCAGTTCTTTCATCTGCGAAATGAGGAAAATAATAGCACCTGCTGTATTGCCACAGCAATATTCACAACACTGGAGGTGACTATGGATATACCAGTGTAGTTCTGAATCACAAAGTATAACAGACTCTCCATATAGAAGGCGGAAGAAAAACATTTATTCACACACCAGAAAGCCAAATGGCAACACCAGAAAGCCAAATCTGTCATAGTGACCAAGAAGTCAATACACATTAGCACTACTGGAGATAAAGGCATTTTCAAACTTTCCCCTCTCCTCCACCCTTGCTGGGGCCTTCCCACAAACAAACAAACACTCAGGAGTCTAAGCTGTACCTGCCTGCCTGTGTCCTTCTCAGCTCTGACTAGCCTGACCAACTTCGTCTCAGTTCTGTTCCACTCTTCCTATTCTACCTGTTCAGCAAGTTCCTTCTTCTACATGTGACTTAGGCTTCCATGTGATTTAAACAGGTCACATGGGCCAATTAATGAATGGGAAAGATCTTCCCACTTAAATTACCATTACATCTACCTGACAGGGTTTTTTTGAGGATCAAATGAGATAATATATATAAGGCACTTTGTAAACCTTAAGTACTTAGTATGTGTTGACTATTTTTATTTAGAATTGGAAGGAAGCGACCTCAGAGACAATATGTTTCAAAATCCTCATTTTATAGATGAGGATATTGACTCACCTAAAGTTAAACAATTATCTCTTCCACATAGAGATTTTTCCCATCGTGGATTTTGATTTATTGCAGGTCAGCATAAAAAATTAAATGGGAATTTTGTGGGGGGGTTTGTCGAACCTGCAGATGACATACAAAGGCCAGCAGGTGACACAGAATAAGTTTAGAAACCCAGAAATGCACAAAATTTATCTATAGCATTGTATAATATAGTGTACGATGAAGTAACCCAAATTTTACAAAAAGGTACTGTAAATCCCCCATAAAAGAAAAAGAATAAAGAATTCAGGCATTCTCTCTAATGAAGGGAGAGCCAAAGCATTTTATGCAGATTTCCTGGATCAAGGGAGCACTGCCCCCTTAACCCCCTAAATGTGGAAGTGATTACTGTAGGTCCACTAGGATTTGGATCCAGGTTATTCCAAGCCTGAGCCAGGGCTTATTACATTGCATCTCACTTTCTTACTGGCTGTTCTTTCATTTCCTTAATAGGTATTGGAAAAATAAAAATAAAAATAAAAAACAGACAAATCACAACTTATTTTTTTTCTGGTTTATATATGCCTTCTTCTTAATAAGAAAACAAACTGAGAAGACAATCTTTGTCCTTCTTTTGCATCTTGCCAGTCTGAATGTATGGAAGGATGGAGAGTTTTTAAGCATCATGATGGGGAGTAGAAAGATGTGTAGAGAGGTCCCTTTCTGCTGTTACCGGGGCCCCTCTTTTTCTATCACCTGGCAGCTGTCTGTGGCAAAATTGTTTGCATGTAGGCTTTGAAATGTTTTATGGTGAGCTGTAAAATATTTTTAATATTATTATAAAGAACCAAGGTAAGTGATAGCAAAAAAGTCTTTAAAATGCAGGTGTGTGCTCATCTCGGGGATAGTGGGAGGGGCAGGTTGAAACAGCAGTTCCAAAAGTTTGTCAAACTTGTCAAAATGAAGCAAGTCAGAATCTCTGCTGTTGATGCCTTAATGTATTGGATTTCATGAACTTCCCCTCTCTCCCACATCGTGAGCATCAAATAACCCCTCTCTTCTGCTATGTCAACTATTCCAGGAAGGCAGGAATGCATCTGTACGTAATAAGAATGAGGGGACAAAAAGGAAATTTCATAAGAACAAAAGCTGTTTACCAGGTTGTGCACTGGCAACCAAGCCTTAAATAAATGCAAAAGTGGTTTTTGAAGCAAAGGAGCAATGGCTCATGGAGACAAAAGTCCATTACTTAGAGGTACAGCTCTGTCCTTGTCCCTTTTCTCTCCATATATTCTTTCCCTTGTCTATCTATCCTATTCCCGTGGTTTCTATTATCACCTCTACACAGATGTCTTCCAGATTTATATATCCAGTTCTGACCTCTCCATATTTCTGAATGTCTGATTGATGCCCACATTTCAAATTCAACCTGTGCCAAAGAAACCAGTCAGCTTTAGTCAACCCCCCTTCCAAAAAGACCTTCCTTCAATTTCTGCATATTTATCAATGACACCATCAGCCCACCGTCCTCAGGTACCTAAGCTTGAAACCTCAGGCATGAATCCAAATCGTTGTCAAATACTCTCTCCATGACATCTATCACATTTATTCCCTTCCTTCCTTCCTTCTTTCCTTCCTTCCTTCCTTCCTTCCTTCCTTCCTTCCTTCCTTCCTTCCTTCCTTCCTTCTCCTTCCTTCCTTCCCTTCTTGCACTGGAGGTTAAGTGACTTGCCCAAGGTCACACAGCTAGTAAATGTCTGAGGCTGGATTTGAACTTAGGTCCTTCTGACTCCATGACTAGTGCTCTATCTAATGTGCCACCTAGCTGCCCCTTACTCCCTTGTTTCTAGATACATTGCCACTAGGGCCTGACTACCTTCTACTTGACTGCGTTTTAACTGATCTCTCTACCTATCTCTCCCATCTCTAATCTATTTCTCTCAATGTGGCCTTCTTAATCTTCCTGATTCGCATATATAACTACCACCTACTCCTATTAAAAAAAAATCTTCTCTGATTGAGTCCTTTAAAAATTATTTTAAAACCTTTTACCCAGACTTATTATCTACCCCCTCTGCTTCCACCATAGAAAAATAAATATGATACCACAGAAATAAAACCCTAAGACAAGCAGGCCTTGTACTGAAACACAAGAGATATCTATAAGCATATGCTTCATTCTGGATTTTAAGTTGTTGCTTCTCTAGCAGAAGGTGAGTAACGTGCTTGAGCCATCACTTATCATTGCGTTGGGCAGAGTTCTAAAGTCTTGAGAGGTTTTTCTTTAAAATGTTGCTCTCATTGTATAATTTGTTCTCCTGGTCCTGCTTATTTCATGCTATGTCAGTTCATGGAAGTTTCTTTGTCCATTTCTCCATTTTTTTATGGTGCGCTATATTCTATTACATTCATATACTATAATTGGTTTAGCTTTTTTCCAATAATAGGTACTACCCCTGTTGTTTGTTTATTTTTACTATGTAAAGATCTGTTATAAATATGTTTGTACATTTGTAACCATGTATTTTTGATCATATCATTCAAAACTTTGCATTTCCCCATTGCCTACAAAATAAAGTATAATCAAACTCTTTAACCCAGGAGTCAAATGCCAAGGTCATCCACTGCACCCTGGGCCATTGCCAGTTGTCCTGACTTTTGTCCTGCCCCTGGACTTTGATGACTCAGGAGGAGTGAGGCTGATGACTGCCTCACTTAAATCCAATTCACGGACAAGTCAAGACATCTCCCATTATGTCACTGGTCCTCTTTGAAAATGAAGGGTGTACAATGGCAAATTCCCTTTCCAGTCTTATCTCAGCTTACTTTCCTTCATATTTCTTATGTTTTATTCTACTTGGAGTAGTTTTCCTTTCCAATGTTTTTCCTTATTTCTCCTGTCTCTGTACTATTTCTCCCACAATTCCTGATGACTGCAGTGGACACTTACTTATATCTACCTATTGAAATCCTTCCTTTATGTCAAGGACCCAGTCATGTGCCACTTACTTTCATGAAGCCTTCTCAGTTTCACTCAGCTGAAAGTAATCTTTCCTTTCTCAAATTTCTCATAATATTTTATCTGGATTTCTCTCCTGCATTTAAGACATAGCTATTTATCTGCCGGTATAAATGCAAATAATATTAAATTATGTCTCTTTCCCTTGCTGCTAGCCTGCCTGGTTTCAGCTCCATGGAACAAGATGCCCCTGTCCTGGTACCCTCTGATGTCTTCCCTCTTGTGTTGTCTCTCCCTTCAGATTAGAAGCTCATTAAGGTCAGGGACCACCTTTCCTTTATTAATTGTATCTCCAGCCTGTAATCAGGAAAAGTTAGATTTTTCCCTCTTGTTGAATGGAATCATGTTAGGTTTAATAGATAAATAGCTATCTGTGCCTGAGACAGAAGACCTGGGTTCCAATGTTACCTCAAGCACTTACTACTAGTTGTATGACCCTCTGTTGATTATTTCTTGTTTATCCTGTACATAGCTTGTTTGTACAAAATTCTCTGTATGTTGTCTTCCCATTGGAATAAGAGTTCCTTAAGAAAAGGGACTTTTTGCCTTTCTTCGTATCCCTTGCTCTAGCATGACAGGCATTAATAAATGCTTATTGGTTGAATGACCATGAGTAAATTACTTCATCTTTCACACCTCCAGTTTCTTCAACTCAAAATGAGGATAATAAAATAGCAGTTACCTCCCAAGGTTGTAGTGAAGATTGAATGAGAAAATATATGTAAAGTGTTTTGCAAACCTTTAAACCTTTTACATATGAGAGCTATTATTATCCTCTCATTAGATCATATAGTCCTTGAGGACATGTTCTGTGTTTCATTTCATCTTCACAGGACTTTGCTCATAGTAGGTACTTAATAAAAATTGGCTGAATTGGGGTGAATTGAATGACAGAAGCTGCCTAGAACACCCAGCAAAGAAAGAGAAAAACTACTAAAACTCAGGTGATTCTATATGATATTCTTCATGGGGAAGATTCTTTTAGTGGTTTCTGCCCTTGACTTTGCTCTGTTCAAGAGTTTTATCAATGACTGATAAAAATTATCTGTGTAGATGTCATACTTGTCAGATTACATGAAGCTGAGGGTATGCCAGAGATGGGATAACTAATATAGTGAATGATAACCTTAGGATACAAAAAGATCTAGACAGGCTGGAAAAATGGGTTAAACCTTAGAAGTTCAAGTTGAAGAAGACTTACCTATAGACGACGACTCAAGGAAGTAGTTTGACTATCCACGCAGGAAAAAGCAAGTCGACGAAGAATGTCTTTTGTTCCATGCTATTGTTCCATGAACAACCTATGAGTTTCTCCATCAGTATAAATATCTTGAACCAAAATTCCAAATACAATGAGCTAAACACAGAATTGTATATGAGAAGGAGAGCATGTTGAATTGTAAAGTTCATTTAATGAGTCTAAAACTTTTCCAGAAATAAAGGGTCAACAGTTTAAACACGAAAATTGCTCTGGGTATGGTGTGTGGTTGCAAGTTAGAACATGATGGTATTTTAAACAGTGCTTAGAACACTACAGTCTACAAAGATTTGAAGTCAAGGATCATCAAGAGGGTCATGGGAAGGTTAATAGTGGGTGTGACTGGACTGTAGCAAATCATAAACAAGAAATTACACAGAAGTGGTATAAGAGGTATTTTTTGAAAAAAAAGTGTGACTAAAAATTAAGATAGATTGGTCATATGATAAAGCAAGGGATAACCAAGGGAAAACTCTAATGACATCTTTGAGATGTCAAAAGAACACAACAATGGCCCTCAACAGTAGGTTGACTCTCATGGTAAAATTATGACAGGACAAGATGGAAAAATGCTGTACAGGATGGGCAAGTATGGATGACTTGTAATTTGCATAACTTTTATTTTAAGTTTCAGATAGTTATTCATCTATGAAACCTAACATGATTCCATTCAATAAGAGGGAAAATCTTACATTTCTTGATTAAATATGTAGTTGACAGGCTAGGTTTTGGAAGACATTCTTTCTGAAAATTTGAAAAAATAAAATTTTCATTTAGAATTCTGGGACTTTTGTTTTTCTGTTTGCAATAATCTTCATGAACAGAATTTATATTGACCAGTGGGACTTGGCTTTTTTCCAAGTTTCTCTATTATTCTTTCTGTTCCAGCTCGCATTATGAATGGACATTTCTAGATGCAAGATACGTAAAGTTAATCCAATATTCCAACTCTGATGAACACAAAAGGAGAATCAAGTTCATGTTCTTGAATATCTGGCATAGTGTGGCAGTTTTTGTGGCTGATCAGGCATTGGGGAGTTGGTGTCTGTGTTCAATCATGGCTGGCTTCTTCCCTCTGTCCTTTTTTATTTCAATTTTCATTTTCAATTCATCTGTTAAAACTAATATGATTTTGTGAAACATGCAGGAAAAACATAACATTTTCTGATTAAATACACAGTTGGGAATAGAAGATCTTTTAGAAGATCATCATTCTGAGTAGTTTTAAAAATTAATAATTTTCATTTAGAATTTTGGGCTTTCTTTCTTTCTTTGCTATAATTCTCAATAACTAGAAGAACTCATTCTGATCAGTGGGACTTGGCGTGTTCTACCAAAATGGCTTGGGTTTTTTGTGCCCATTTTTAAAAATCAAAACTAAACATTTCTAGATATGACATACAAAGCTGCTCTAGTACTTCTACCTTTGATAAACATAATTAGATTGTGAAGCCACTGTAATATTGGGTCATGAAGCCCAGAAGCATAATTGAAATATTGGAGGACAGAATCAAGATTTAAAATTTTCCCACTAGGCTGAAATGATGGGTTGAACATAATATGATGAAGTTTGAAGGAGATAAGAGGTCTATGAATGAGAAAAAATCAACTCTATAAGTACAGGCTGGGAAAGATGTGAATAGGGAATAGCATACGTAAAACACTTAGGAGTTTTTGAGAGTTGCAAATTGAAAATGAGTCAGTGATGTTATATTTCGGCTAAAAAATTAATAACCCCATCTACTTTACTTTGAAATGCTTTGAACTCTATAATTCTGTTTGGGAGTCAAAGATTCTATTGATCTCCTCCTTTTCTTTCTTCTCCTTCTCCTCCTCTTCCTCCTCCTCCTCCTCTTTCTTCCTCTTCTTCTTCTTCTTCTTCTTCTTCTTCTTCTTCTTCTTCTTCTTCTTCTCCTCTTGCATCTCCTCTTTCTCCTCTCTTCTAATAAATCCATTGTGGAGGTAACCTCATGAAAAAAATGAGAATAAATGTATGAAATAATGTTTTTCAGTTATATACAAACTTCTTCATCTGTTCTACAGCATATAGGAAAATGCTCATTTTATTTGGTGTGTGTTAAGGTAACAATGAAAAAAGAGAAAAAGAAATATATAAATAGCTTTCATAATGGTGTTTGGGAGCCTTGAATATATAAACTACTTTGTTTCTTCTGTCACTTTTGTTTTCCACAAAAATCTGGGAATTTCTAGGTGATTAAATGGGCATTAACATTTATTAATTTCTACATTTTCATTTCTATTTCTGGTTTTGTTTAGTCACAGAGTTTTTTATTTTTTTAACAATATTAGGCCTAAAGATTTTTCAATGGTTCCCTTGTTCCCTAGACATTTACTGACACTATTCTGAGCAATTTAATATACTATTCATACTATTCTGCAATCTTTAGTACTTATGGCACCATTAGAATGTTTTTTAGACTATCGTTGTGTACTCTCAAGGGATCTGGGAACCATTAAATGGGAACCACTGGACTAAGGAATGGGGTTGTTTTGTTCTATATCAGTGAAAGATGGATGCCCAGATGGATGAAACTGCAGATACTTGCCATGGTGAAAGAAATACTGCCTTGTTCCCTCCTTATCTTTTTTGTTGACTAAATCCTCCCTCAAGTCATCCCCCATCATTCAGTTGAAACTACTCTCTCAAATGTCACCAGTGCTTGGGTTTTGTTTATTTTTTGGGTTTATCAAGCACTGGATTACTATGGTCATTTACTGTTGTGTATTATGAACGCAAACTGTTCCATTGATTCACTAGTCTATTTCTTAGCAAGTACCAGACTGTTTTGGTGATTATCATTTTGTAATACAGTTTGAGAGTTGGTACTGTTAGGCCATCTTCCTTCACATTTTTTTCATTGATTCCTTGATATTCTTGATCTTTTTTTTCTTCCAGATGAATTATGTTACTATTTCTTCTAGCTCTATAAGATAATTTTTAGTAATTTGACTGGCACAACACTGAACAAGTAAATTAATTAAGGTAGAATTGTCATTTTTATTATATTGGCTCAGCCTACCCATGAGTAATTAATATTTCTCCAATTGTTTGGAACTGTCTTTATTTGGGTGAAAAGTATTTTGTAATTGTGTTCATATAGTTCCTGGGTTTGTCTTGGCAGGTAGGCTCCCAAGTACTTTCTATCGTCTATTATTTTAAATTTATTTTAAATGGAATTTTATTAAAGTTATTTTAAATGGAATCTCTCTTTCTATTTCTTCTTGCTCTACTTTGCTGGTGGCATATCTCTAAATGCTGATGACTTATGTGGGTTTATTTTATATGCTACAATATCACTAAAGTTGTTAATTGTTTTGAGTTTTTTAATTGATTCTCTAGGTTTCTCTAAGTAGACTTTCATATTGTCTGCAAACAGTGATATTTTTTACTCAGTGCCTATTCTAATTCCTTTAATTTCTTTTTTTTTTTTGTCTTATTGCTGTAGCTAACATTTCTAGGACAATATTCAATAATAATGGTGATAATGGATATTCTTACTTCACCCTTGATCTTACTGGGAAAGCTTCTAATTTATACCCATTACAGATAATATTTGCAGATGCTTTTAGAAAGATATTATTTACCACTTTTAAGAAAATCTCCATTCATTCTTATGTTTTCTAATGTTTTTTAATAGGAATGAGTATTATATTTTGCCAAAAGCTTTTTCTGCATCTGTTGAGATAATAAAATTTTTTGTGGTTGTTACTTATATGGTCAATTATACTGATAGTCTGTCAAGAAAACACCATATGAGGTCGTGAGAAAAAATATAACTGAACAATAAGGAAAACAGCAATGATCATAATGCATAATCTTTATGAGATATTGCTAGTATTTTATTTAAATTTTTTGCATCACTTTTCATTAGGGAAATTGATCTATAGTTTTCTTTCTGTTTATGTTCTTTTTTGCATCACTTTTCATTAGGGAAATTGATCCATAGTTTTCTTTCTGTCTATGTTCTTTCTGGTTTAGGTATCAACATTATATTTGTGTCATGAAGGGAATTTTGTAGGTCCCCTTCCTTGCCTATTTTTTCCAAATAGTTTATGTAGTATTGCAATTAATTGTTCTTTAAATGTTTGGTAAAATTCACTTATGAAACCATCTGGTCCAGGGGATTTTTTCTTAGAGAACTCCTTGGTGACTTGTTCAATTGCTTCTTCTAAGATAGGGTTATTTAAGTATTCTACTTCCTCTTCTGTTAATTTGGACAATTTATGTTTTTGTAAATTCATCCATTTAACTTAGATTTTCACAGTTATTGGCACGTAATTGGTCAAAATAGTTCCTAATAGTCGTTTTAATGTCAAATTCATTGCTGGTACATTCACCTTTTTCATTTTTGATGTTAGTAATTTTGTTTTTTTTTCTTTTTTTAAAAATCAAATTAATCACTTTTTTTCTGTTTTATTGGCTTTTTAACAAAATCAAGCTCCTAGTTTCATTTATTAGTTCAATGGATATTGAACTTTTAATTTTTATCCTTTGATTTTCAGGATTTTTAATTTGGTGTTTAATTGGGGATCCATGGATTCTTTCTTAATATTCATTCTTCTTGCACACTCTGAGGCATTCAGTTATATTGATCATTCACTGATTCTTGAAATTGACCTTATACTTGTTCTATCACTCTACACAGGTCTTTGTCTTCTTGGATGATTTCTCTTTTTTCTTCTACATTAAAAAATTCAGTCTTTGGGTTTTTACTCATTTCTGTACTCTAATTAAATGAGCTAATCTACTCTTATGGCGTCACCCACAATCTTCAAGCATATGATTCCCAAATCTTCAGTTGCAAAGTCTTCTCCAAATTCTAGTTTCGTTTTAAATTGTCTATTGGACACTTCTACTTGGATCTTCTCTTGTCACCTCAAATTCAATCTGTTGAAAATCATTTTTCTCTATAAACTAAGTTCTTTAAAAAACCCCAAAAAACAAAACAGTTCCTCAATTCTGTGAATGTCAGTGGTATTTTCTTAATTACCCAGACTCAAAAACTCAGAATCATTGATTTCTTCTTCTTAGCTCTGTATGTAGTGCAGTAATTAGAGTAGTAGGTCTGGAGTCAGAAAGACCTTGAGTTCAAATCCAGCCTCAGACACTGAATAGCTATGCAATCCCAGGCAAGTCACTCTGCCTCCCTCAGTTTGCACAACTATAAAGTGGAGATAATAATAGCACCTACCTCCCAGGATGATGATAAAATGGGATATTTGTAAAAATATTATGCAAAACTTAAAGGACTCTATATATGTTAGATATTATTATTATTTTTATTAGCATACCAAATAGCTTACTAGGCTGAATTGAGTTTTCCTTGTAATGACTCTCATACCTATCCCTTCCCTCAAAACAGAATTTCATGACTGAAAGGGACCTCATAGCCAATATCTGAATAAGAGCATCTTCTGTAACATCTCCAGCAAGCTGTCATACAGAATCCACTTGAAAACTTGCAGTGATGGGCATCCTATTATATCCACTTGCAATACATTCCACTTTTGCATAATTAAATTATCAAGAAATTTTTGCATATGTCAAAGTAAAAATCTGTCCTCTTGATAAATTCCTCTCATTACACTCTCTGTCAAGAACTAGGACCAAGTTCCTTTTCCATATAATAGTCCTCAAAATACTCAATTGTCCCCCTTAAATATTCTCCTTTCTGAGATAAACATTTGTTCCCAATTACTTTAACTGGTCTTTAGCATTACCACCAGAAACAATACCATCATCAGATCAGTCAATTAACAAGAATTTATTAAGTTCCTGTTATGTGCCAGATTAAAAAACCAAAACAAACAAAACCTGTTTGTGTCCTCAAGTAACTTATATTCTTCTCCTTTTTCTTCTCCTCTTCTTACTCCTCACTTTCATCATCTTCATTATTTTCATCATCTTCTTCATTGTCATCATTTTCATCATCTTTATCATCATCCTCCATTGTCACCGTCACCATCACCATCATCATCTTTCATGTATATAAGAATGGAACTAGAGAGGTAGTGTGGTGAAACAGAATGAGTGCAGGACAGAGTGAGAGAGACCTATATTTGAATCTCCATGCTGACACTTATTAGTGGTTATCGCTCCCAAATATCCCCTAGTCGTGGCATCAGTCAAGCAACAAGCATTTATCAAGTACATAATACGTGCCAGGCACTCATTAAGTACTGGGGATACAAAGAAAGGCAAAAACAATGCCTGCCTTCAAGGAACTTGCATTCTCATCACCATCACCATTGTCATCATTGTTTTCGTTGCAGTTACCAGGCTTCCTAAATAGTACTGTCTCCAGTCTGTGAGACAGAGTAGGATTCTTATGGAGAGGTGAATTCTTTTCACGGCTATTGCCACTACCTTAATTTAAGTCTTTATCATTTCATGACTAGACCAAAGCAATAACCATTTGTTGCCTCTGTTCACCCTACATGAACACAGGTGATGTGGTAGACAGAGCAATAGACCTGGAATCAGGAAGACGTGAATTTGAATTCAGATACTTACTAGATGTGAGGCTCTATGCAAGTCACTTAACCTCTGCCTGCCTCCATTTCCTCATCTATAAAATGAGGATAATAACATCTACCTTCCAATATAAAATGAAATATTTTGTAAGGTGTTCTGAGAACCTTAAAGTGCTGTACAATGGCTATCATTATTTCTCTATTACTTAATCTTTCTAAAACTATGCTGTCACCAATTAATGAAAAAATCTCTGACTTCCTACTATGTAGAGGTGAAAGTCCAAATTCCTTATTTTTATATTCAAAGCCTCTCAAAACCCCAATCTCCCCTCTCCATCTTCATTTCCCTACTGAAACCCTCCTCTCAAATCAAATCAATCTACTAACAGTGCCCAGCACACACACACAATTTGTATTGATCAGTGGAATTCAGTTTTGCCCTTCTTTGTTCAGGACATTTCCCTTTCCTGGAAAGTATTTGTCTTTCCCTGTCTAGCTAACAAATAGCCTTCCTTTGAAGACCTAAGCTGAATCACTTCTCTTTTGTATAGACTTGACTGTGTGGTATGATGAAAAGTTCACTGGAATGGAGTCACAAAACCTTCAGCCTACATTGGACAAATCCCCTTATCAAGTTGTATTTTCTTTTTGGAGACTGGGTCTCCCTATCTTGCCTAGCCTGGAAAGTTTGGTAGTCACTCACTGTTGATTAGCATGACAATTTTGATTTATTCTTTCTCTGACTTGGGTCATTTTGCCCCTTCCCAGGGAGTCTGGTGACTCCCCTCCTCCAAAAGGCTCACCATACTGGTGACAGATTTGGTGGCCAGCACCCAGCAGGCTTAACTCTACTGGGGTTTAGAGCTCCTTGGCTCAAGAGATCCACCAGCTCAGCCTCCCTAGGAGTAGGGACTACAGGTGAGCATACCTGACCCCTGGCAAGCTCTCATATGTAACATGAAGAGTTTGAACTCCATGATCTCCAAGGTTCCAACTCTAAACTTCTTAGACTCCTAGGCTACCACAACACATAGTTATCTTTCCTTCCTTTTCTAAAGACCTTCAGCACTTTCTGGTTGAAAGATATATTTTTAAAAATTGTCACATACCAACTTTTGTCAGAAATTTTAAAAAATTGTATTTGTTAATTTGATTCTAAGTTTTGAAGGCAAAGTCCGTATCTGCTCATTTTTTATTACCACCTTCTTCACTTGCCCCTCATCTTTTTTATATACAGATATAGCTCCCAGCACAATGTTTGCACATAAAAATACCGAATAATATTTGGCTGATTGTTTGATTATGTGAAATCCGTTGTAAAATATGTAAATCAGGGTAAAATGAGTCATATTGTTAGGCTTTAGACCACCAGGCTAAATGAGCCTCAGCACTAGGGGTGTGGTGAGTCATGGATGCAGAGTGAGGAGCTTAAGTCACAAAATGCTTCGTGAAGTTTCCTGGACACCAAATAGCTCTTTAAAAAAAGACACTATGATGAATCCAGCATAAATGAATCAGAACATATGGATTAAATTTACCTTGAAATATACAGAGTTTTAAAATCTAAAGAGGAAAGTGCTTGGAAAAGAATAGGTTTCCATTTATGTCATATCCAAAAGACTGAAGAAAAAAATATCTTGAGACATTTTGCCAGAGGCAAAAATGCTCTTGGATTCTCTTACCCACGCAAGACTACATCTTAATTGTTTGGTTGGTTCTATTAGGTTATAAATCTGTTGAATAACACGGAGATATTCAGAATGATTTTGTTGGGCTTTTGCTCTTCATTCAATGCTACAGCAACATAATATTTGCTTCTTTTATTTATTCGGGTTTTAAAATGCCCCTGCATTTATTAATTATATTACTTTACTTTTAGCCAGAATTGTTCTAGTAATGCATCACCGATTTATAGAATTTTGATTTAAAGAGACCATAGAGATTTTCTAGCCCAACCCTGAAATTGATCAGGAATACTTTCCATAGCTTCTCCAAAAAGTGGACATTTAGCTTCTGCTAGAAGATCTCCAGAGATGGCAAACCCACCATCTCCTGAGGCAGCCAGCCCTTTCCACTTTTAGATGGCTTTAATTGTTAGGAAGATTGTATCTCCACCAAGCTGAAATATGCCTCTCTGCAACTTTCTACCCCTTGTGGCTAATTCTGTTTCTGGATCCAAAAACTCCATGTGACATCACTTAAAGACAGCTTTCATTCTCCCCCTGGAAGTTTTCCTTCAGTATGTGTTCATATGACATGATCCCCAGTTCTTTCAACTTTCTCATTACTCTTCTCTGATATGGTGATATCTAGTCTGAAATGTGACTTCCAGAAGGAAACATGTTAGTAACAGTTTGAATATCAAATCAGATTCTCAGATCAATCTGTGGTCTCACTGAAGTAGTGCAGATTGCAACCCAACAATATTTGACCATTTCATGTGACTCATCCATCTCTTCCCATAAGTCTACCTCAGAAAGTCCCTTCAGTGATGTTTTAGCTTCATCTGAATATCATGATGCTATCAAAGTCAGGTAAAATTTTATGATCTTGAACTTACCTTGCATCTTTCTCTTTTTCACTCACACAACTACCATGCTAGTTAAGACACTCATTTCTCTTCACCTTGACTATAATAATTATTCCTATTCAATCCCTTTTCCACTTCTCAGTTTCCTTTGCTGGATCTTCATTCAGGTCACATCCACTAACTATGGGAGTCCCCCAAGTCCCTGCTCTCAAGAAGTTTACATTCTTACATTCTACTGGACAAATGTGTGTGTGTTGAGACTACATTATGCACAGTAGACTTTCTCATTAGCTCATCAGGTGACCTCATCAGCTTGAATGGGTTTAATTATCTTCACCATCTAGATGTTTTCCATAACCATTTCCAGCTTGAGCTTCAATCTCATTGACAATTGCTGTTTGCACCTCTAAAACTGCACCTCTGGGCATCTTGAACCCAATATGTCTAAAAGAGAACTCATTTTCCCCTCCAATTTTCCCGCCTCTTCTCAACTTCCCTATACTTGGGCAGGTCATTTAACCCCAATTGCCTCATCCTGGGTCATCTCCAGTCATCCTGATGAATACATGTGGTCACTTGATTCAGATGGCTCTGGAGAAGAAGTGAGGTTGGTGACTTGTACAGCCCTCCCTCACTCAAAACAAAGTCAAGTGCAAGTCATGTCATCATTTCTTTTATGACATGGTCTTCTTTGGCAACAAAGGATGAACACACATTACTGTTGAGAATATCCCCATCCTTCTAGTTGTCTAGGTTTGCGATTTTGGTGTCATCCTCCACTCCTCACTCATACTTACTAAACATCTAATCATTTGTCAAGCTCTGTTGATTCTACCTTCTTAACATTTCTCATAGACACTCCTCCCTTCTGACATTGCCACCCCTGGTGCATGCTGTCACCACTTCATTGACTATTAAAATGATCTTCAGGTTGATCTCTGTCTCAAGTCTCTCCCCACACAAATCCATCTTCCACTTGGCTGCCAAGTGATTTTTAGAAAAATCTTTAGATCTGATCACATTACTTGCCTACTCCTTCTACTCCAGTGGTTCCATATTACCTATAGGATCAAAGATAAAATCCTCTGTTTTACACTGAAGTCCTTTATGGCCCTTCCTATATTTCTTGACTTTTTACACTTTATTCCTTTTTGTACATGCTGCAATCCAGTGACATTTTACTCTTTGCTCCTCCTTACACACAAAACATTTCATGATTCTCTACTTTTTTTTTACTGGTAGTCCCCATGTCTGGAATGTTCTTTCTCTTCTCATTCTCTCATTCACAGAAATCTGGCTTCTGTAGAACCCTTCAGCACTCACTTCAAATCCTCCCTTCTGCAGTAGGCTTTTCCCTTTCTCGTCCCACTCCCTGTTAATGTCTTCTCTCTGAAATTGCCTTCCATTTTGCTCGTATGCATTTTGCTATTTTGGTATGTTGTTTCCAATCAGAAGGTGAACTTCCTGAGGGTCTTTCTTTGTATCTAAAGTGCCTAGCCTTTGGCACATAGTAGGAACATTAAATATTTATTGACTAAAAGACTACCTTCTTCAATCCATCCTCCACGGAACTGTCAATATAATCTCACTACAATGATTCCCTTACTCAAAAGTTTTCTGTTGCTCTCTATTGCCTATAGAAAAAAAGTACAAACTCTCTATCTTGAGTTTATGCAATCTGACTTTAATCTATCTTTCTAACTTATCTTTCCCATTACCCTTTATATTCTGTATTCTAGATAAATTAGACTACCTTTTTTTTTTCAAACCCAACATGTTATCTGTTGCCTTCATTCATACAAATCTTTTCCCATGTCTGGAATGTATCCCTCTTTATCTTTTGATATATTTCTCTTTCTTCAAGACTATTCTAAAGTCTCATATTCTATTCAAAATAGTCTTTGATCCCTCCTCTCTCCCTAATTATATTTATATATATATCTTATATATATATCTTATATTTTTCTAGAAGACTTTGTCTTTATCTCTTCTCTTTATCTGTCATATTTTCCTCTTTTTCATGCTTTTTTTGCATAACAAATTCTCACTACTCCTCCCTCAGTAGATTGTAAACTAAACAGCAGGGACTATGTAGTTTTTAATCTTTGTCTCTCCATTCCCCAGAACAGCAAGTATTTAATAAATGTTGGTTTAATTGTATATATGTATATATACACATATATATGCACATATATATGTATATATATATAGATATATATTTTCTTTTTCTATGTAATTGGTAATGATGGGTTGTTTTCAATTGTGGAAAAATTGAAATTAACAAGGCAATAACATAATTAACTTTAGACAAGATAAGAAATACATTTTTAGTAAAGAATTGCTCCTTAGGCATTTAAAGCATGGAACATTCATTCTTTCTGCTGCCTTCTCAGAAGAGAAAAGAAACAGCATCTTGCTCAGTGCCAGTCTTTCTGTTAATGCTGTGTTTTCTAATCCATTTTCAGTCTACATGGCTGTGATTGTTATCTGTTTTTTCCTTCAGAATCTGCAGCACAGTCTGGAAGGAATCCAGGACCACACACACACACACACACACACACACACACACACACACACACACTCCTTATAGATGACAATATCTTATAGGGAAGAGAGAAATTGAATCCAAGTATTTAAAATTAAAGAGAAAATAATAAGAAATAAGGTGTAGTTATGAGATGACACCCATTTCCTTCATGACTAGCGGGATAATTCTAAGATAAAGGCAGTCAGTAGGAATATGAGCGAAAAAATGAATACAAGTTTCTGTTGAAACTTTGATGGATCTGCCATTGTATTGATGGTTGTTCTTGTCATTGGTGCAGATCACTGTACCCCTCTCACCATTTCTCTTCTTCATATTCAATTCTTGTTCTCATCTGTATGAAAATACTCTGGGAAGGAAGATGTCACTAAGAAATGAGAGGTAGCAATTACCTCATGCACTCATCTCTTGGCAGCAGTAACGATCATACCAATGGACAGAGAAAGCATTGTTTGATTTCACAGGTACCAGGGACTCCCAGTCACTTAGGAATGTCTCCTCTATCCAGATGCTCTTGATGTCTCAAATTCTACCATTGAAGTCCTGGCTTTCTTTCTCTCTTCCTGCTTTCAAAGGACAAATCCTCCAGGGAAAGATAATACATTAAACCAATTCTCAAGAATGTAAGAGTGATTTGTCAGATTTAGGAAGGTCTAGGACCATCTGAGACCACTGGCATGCTGGGTTAAGGAGGAGGGAATTTAGAGGAAGAGGGTGAGAGGTTTTTTGAAGATACACTTTACTTGTTTCATGATTTTGCTAAGGGTTAACTCTGCTTGGCAGAAGAACTGCATTCTTAACTGTGGAAAGAATGTCATCATTTGTCTTTTTTTTTTCTTTCAGTCATTGCCCTAGCTGAGCAGTTGATGTTTCCACTGTCCTCAGCCTTGGTCAGACTGCAACTGTGATATGTGCTCTGTTCTAGGGGCCACATTTTAGGAAAGGCATCAGAAAGCTGAGGATTATGCAGAATAAGGTAATGAGGCTGGTGAGGGGCCAGTTAAGTGTGTTCCATGAGGACCAGTTAAAAGAATTGAGCATTTTTGGTTCAGACAAGTCGAGACTATGAGTAGACATGGTGGCTTTATTCAAGAAATGGAAGATTTTTCATCTGGAAGAGACCTTAGGTTTGATTAGATTAGCCTGTGAGGGAAAAAAAATGGAAGGCATAATGGATGAAAATTACAGATGGATAGATTTTGATTGTACATAAGAAGGAATTTCCCAGCAATCAGAACTTCTCCCAAATGTAATTAGTCACTCAAGGATGTAGTAATATAGCTAGGTGGTACAGTAGATGAAGTACTTAGCCTGAAATAAGGAAGACCTGAGTTCAAATGTTGCCTTAGGTATTTACTAACTATAAAACGCAAGGCAAAAAACTTAGTCACTCTCTGTCTGTTTCCTTAATTGCAAAATGAGGACAATAATGGCACTTACCTCACACGGTTGTTGCAAGGATCAAGTAAGATAATATTTATAAAGCTGTTAGCATGGTGCCTGGAACATAGTAGGTGCTTAATAAATGTTTGATCTCTTCCCCAATTCCCCATGAGTGATAACCTATGAGGAAATCATGGATCCATTTGAATATTTGGGCATCTTAATATTTTGATTCTATTAAGGGTTAGAAACTATTTATTCTTTTACAGAATTGCAGAGTCACAAGGAAGGTCATATTTTTGTTGTTCAGTCATTTCAATTGTGTCCAACTCTTTGGGACCTCATTTGGGATTTTCATGGCAAAGACACTGGAGCAGTTTGCCATTTCCTCCTGCTGTTCATTTTACAGATAAGGAAACTGAGACAAACAGAACTGACTTGCCCAGGGTCACACAGCTACTGTCTGAGGTCAAATTTGAACTCAAGTCTTCCTGATTTATAGGCCTGGTGTTCTATTCATTGTGCTACCTAGCTCCGCACAGGTCATATAGTTCAACCTATTTCTGTACAAGAATTTTCAGTCTTCCATTTAAAGACCTTTTTAGAATGCTGCCCAATACTTTGCAGAGCATTCCATTTTTATGTAGTTTCAGCTTGCTTCTCTGGAGCATATGCTAATTTCTCCTACTCTTGCTCTCTGGAGCCAAGTAGAACAAGTTTAAGCCCCTAAAGAGGGCCTTATGATAATCCTTCAAATACTTAAAGATCGATATCTTATTCCCACAATTCTGTTTCTTGCCACTCCCCTCCCCCCCTCCTGTACACCAAACATACTTGGTTCCTCCAACTGATATCTATATGCCACGGATGCTTTCTAACAAGAAACTATGGCACCTAGAAGTGAACACAGTACTGCAAAACTGGCCCATTAGGCGTAGGGCCCTACAGAGAACACTGATCTTCTGAACTTTATGCCTCTCAATGAATTTTGCTGTTTTATGATTGTTTTAGCTTTACTGGATGCCATACAGCATAAGCCTATAGAACACTAAAATCTCCAGGTTACCTTTTCTTTTTTTGGTCTCCAGGGCTTGGGAATCCATGACCTTGAGGTCACATATGTCTCTCCTGATCCTCAAGTGTAGCCCTTTGACTGAATCCAAACTTCACAGAACAAATCCCCTTCATAAAAGAATTTGTTCTGTAAAACCTGACTCAAGTCAAAAGACCTCATCCAAGGACCTAGACGGTTACATGTGGTCTTAAGGCCATAGGTTCCCCACCCCTGTTGACTTACAGAAACAACTGAAACAACTATCTAGTCATGTTGCCCCTTTCTAGTACTTAGGGACAGATAGACAGTGCAGTGCATAGAGTGCTGAGTCTGGAGTCAGAAAGACCTGAGTTGAAATCTAGCTTCAGACTCTCACTAAGGGTATGGCCCAGCAAGTCCCTTGACCTCTGTCTGTTTCAATTTCATCAGCTCTAAAATGGAGCTAATGATACCATCTATCTCATAGGGCTGTGCTAGATATCAAATGATATATGGAAAGTATTTAGCACAGTACCTGGCACATAGTAGTAGATGCTTAATAAATATGTCTTCCCTTATATAGGTTGGATTGGTTTTTTGAGTCCAAGTACAGAATTTTACATTTTTCTTTATTGAATTTCTTATCGTTTCTTATCATTTGGCCAATATTCTAGCCAATTGGGGTCTTCTTTAATGGTGAGCTAGAGCTTTGTGCCAAGGTAAGCCTTTCAAGCATGCCTTCTATTGTTTTATCTATGTCTTTGATGAAAATGCTCAATGGTACAGGGCCAAGAGCAGATCTCTGGGCCCTCTATCAGAAACTTTCCTCTATGTTGACATTGAGTCAATAATGTCAACTCTTTTGATCAACCCTCCAAACAGTTTGAATATATGTAAGTATATGACATCTAGGCTACACCTCTCCTTTTGTCGCACAAAGATGAGTTGAAAGAATTTGCCAAATGTTTTGCTGAAATAGAAATGAACTATATTCATAGCATTCTGATCACCCAGTCAGGTAACCTTGTCAAGAAAGGAAATCAGGTCATTCGCACACGTTTCATTCCTGACTAAACCCTGATAGCTCTTTCCAATCATGATTTCCTTTTCTAGGTGTTCCTAATCCATTCCTTTAACCTCATGCCTTAGAATTTTGCCTGGAATAGAAGGCACACCTGCATCTGTTATTTTCAAAGGTCAGTGTGACTGACTCAAGCTGTTCACTTAGAAAGAATAAACAGCTGCACATCTTTAGAGTTGGCCTACGTAGACTTCTTATCACTTGAAGGAGATAATAACATAATTGATTGAGCACTTCATTAGGCATATACAGGCCTGCTCAACCAACAAGCTTCCATAGTAGCCCAAAATGTCATGGGAAAAATACTGTGTGGCTTCCCTGCAAGGATTTATTACAATTACAGTTGAGACTGATGACGAGATGTTCAAGGAGGTGCTTGATTTGGAGGAGATTAAGACATTGCCATTAAGACACTGCCATCCTCAAGGAGACCCACAGTCATAGAATTTTAATCATAACCACTAGGTGGATGACTGCTTTTAAGATATGTTATAATTATTTCTTTCATGTGGATATTATGATCTTCAAGTTCTCCATACATTTATTCGTGATTCTAAGCACACAGGAACCAAGCAGGAGACTCTGTTGGATCAGAATGTGATCTCTTTGGTGCATGGCACCAGGAATGATACTATGGGCTTCCCTTTGGTTTTCTGTTAATAAAACCATCAAGGTTGCTGAGGTTGGGGAAGGCATAGAGAGTCAGAATCCATTACTCAAATGGCCACATGAGAATATTTTACTACCTGTCTATGGTACCAGCTCAGAAAAACATGGAAAGGAAGAAGTAGTCTAATACTTGATTTTGCTATGAAGAACTCAACTTTTGGGATTATAGTAGCATGAAACCTAGTCCATTTTATTCAACTTCTTTATTTTATAGGTGAAGAAACTGCCAGGGGATAGAGCCCCTACTATAAAATGCTGATGTCCTGGAAAAACAGAAGGTTGTCCATTGGTAGAGAACCCTCAAGAGTGATGATAACATGATTCAGCCTGGGTTATCTATGGGCTATCCTTTTCCTGACTCTATACCACTTCACTGGCTTTTCTCTTATGTCTCAAATGTTCTTCCTCCTCTCTGCTTCCTAGCTTTCTCCTTTCCTGTTATTCATCATTCTCAACGACACCAGGAAGGTGATATCTTGACTTGCAAGTGAACTGGATTTAAGTGAGGCAGAGCTGTACAAAGTCCTCAGTCTTACTCTCTCCTCCATCAGAGACCAGTGGCAAGGTGGGTCAAGATGAATGACTTCTTAAAATATCATCTGCTACATTGGCTTTTCCCCCACCTCATACCCTTTCCTTTGAGATTACCTCCCTTTTGTACTGTATATATCTTGTATGAACATGGTTGTTTTGAATGTGGTTTCCCCCCATTACCCTCTTTGAGAATAGAAACTATGTTTTTGCCTCTCTTTGTATCTCCAGGACTTAGCACAGTGCCCATTATGTGTTAATGAATGCTTGCTAACAAGCAGAACTGATGCTGCAGGTCACTGGGTTTGAGAATATCTGCTTGCCCACTGAGAGTATAGAAATAATGATCAGTTACAGCAGAAGTACCTGGATGATCTGGTCAATGAATGGTCTTATAAAAATAGTGGCATAGTTAAGGATGCCGGGCAATACCCGATAATGCTAGCTTCCAGGTAAACTGATCCTCATATGGTAGAGTACATGAAAGGTATCCTTTTTATACTAGTTTGATATTTGATAAAAAACAACAACACTGTGTCCTATGAATTCGGTCTACTATATATAACAACTATGGGATGTTATCCCATATGCACTGGCATATCATCTGTGTAGCTGGAATAATTTGCATGTAAAGCTGTGCTATGTATAGTTTGATAGAGAGTGAATAATGTTTATTTATGGCATATACCTTGCCTGAAAATTTTGTTTAAGGAAAAAAACAGAAGCATTTATTAAGTGTCTACTATGGGCTAATTGTTTTTAAAATATTGTCTCATTTGAATTTCACAAAAATCCTGTGGGACAGGTGATCTTATTTTCCCCTTTTTACATTTGAGAAAACTGAGGCAGAGAGAGTTTAAGCAACTTGTCCAGGGCTACACAACTAGCACGAGACAAGATTTGAATTGAGATCTTCCTGAATATACTCTAACCACTGTGCAAGCAGGAGAAGGATGCAGCAGGCATGTAACTATGGGGATGGCCCATTCTCCCATGCTTTTCTTAACAAAGGTCATGGATGTTGTTTGAAGAGAACAAGGGCCCTCCCATGAAGTCTTATGTCCAGGGCATCCAGGATATTAGCATTGAATAGAGGAGAGTGGAGAGATTCCTGGGAATAAGAAAGGAGCATGTATGCAGAGATAAGCAAGACATCCCACAGGACCGTAGAATGTTACTCTAAAAATATTGATGACAGAAACAATAAGGGCAGCAGCTAAGGCAGCAATCACTGCTTATTAGAACTGAAGCATTTGTAAGAGAAACGGCCTTTGAGTGGTGCTGGAACCTGAGATAACTGGACATTAAGAGGCTGGGACAATCAAGCTGAAAACCTTGCAGAAGCATTCTTTGAGGAACAGGGATGCTATCATCATGGAAATCCCCCCCTCTTCCATGCTGGTGGCATCCTCTATTAGTGTTGTGAATGTTTTTCTGCCATCATTAAGACTTGCCTTTCTGGAAATAAGAAAGAATGGTGGCCTATACTCTTGTTAATCAATAACTAATCAATAAACTTTTATTTGGCAGGAACTGTGCCAGGAACTGTGCTAAGTACTGTTAACTGTTGCTCAGAGGTGACACCCATTTCTGTTCTTGACATGTTGTAATAAATACATTTTACATTACATTTCACATTCCAGCTCTTACTTGGAGTTTCTTGTTTGCAGCTGAGCTGAATCATACATCCCTAGGGCAGTGTCAAAAATGAACTAAATTCAGATATTTACAGGCTTGTTTCAATGAGGCCAAAACATGAGTCCTACCAAGGTTACCGAAAAGGAGCTCTCCCAAGATTTAACCTGGTACCAGTAGAATAGAAGGGCTTGGGTGCTCCAGTTGACATTGGTTCCATTGGATAAAGGGGCTCGTCTAGGGTTGTTGTTGTTTGTAGATGTAGTTTATATTTTTACCTCCTTTATTAAAAAAAATTTAATTAATTTATTTGTTTTCAGTTTTCAACTGTCACTTTCAGAAATTTTAAAATTTCTACCCCTCCCTCTTCCCTCCCTCCATGAGACGTCAGGCAATCCTATATGGGTTCTACACATATATTCTTTATTTTAAAAATTAATTTATTTGTTTTCAGTTTTTTACAATCACTTCCATAAGTCTAACATTTTCTCCCCCACCCTCCCTCAGATGGCTTGCAATCTTATACATGGTTCTACACATACATTCTTATTTACCACATTTTCACATTAGTCATGTTGAATAGAAAAATCAAAACGAATGGGAGAAATCATGAAAAAAACCCAAACCAAAACATAGCATAACACAAAAGAAAATAGTCTGCTTTATTCTGTGTTCCAGTTCCATAATTCTTTCTCTCGATGGGGATGGCATTTTGCATCAAGAGTCCTTTGGGAATGTTTTAGATCTTTCCATTGCTGTGAAGGGCTGAGTCTATCAGAAATAGCCTTCCCGTACTTCTTCTGTTACTGTGTATAATGTTCTCTTGGTTCTACTTATTTCACTTAACATCAGTTCATATGAATCTTTCCAGGTTTTTCTGAAGTCTGTCTGTTCGTCATTTGTTATAGCACAATAATGTTCCATTATATTTATATACCACGACTTGTTCAGCCATTCCCCAATTGATGAACATCCCCTCGATTTCCAGTTCTTGGCCACCATAAAAAGAGCTGCTATAAATATTTTCATACATGTGGGACTCTTTCCCACTTTTATGATCTCTTTAGAATATAGTCCTAGAAGCCATATTTCTGGGTCAAAGGGTATGCCCATTTTTATAGCCCTTTGGGTATCATTCCAAATTGCTCTCCAGAGTGGTTGGACCAGCTCACAGCTCACTAACAATGAATTAGTGTTCCAACTCTCCCACATCTTCTCCAACATTTATCGTCTTCCTGTTTTGTCATGTTAGCCAATCTCATAGATGTGATGTGCTACCTCAGAGTTGTTTTGATTTGCATCTCTCTAGTCAATAGTGATTTAGAGCATTTTTTATATGAATATAGATAGCTTTAATTTATATTTTCTTAAGGAAGTATAGGGTACGTTGTTGTCATTGCTGTTTGGCGATGGTGGTGGTATAAGCTGCCTGTTTACATATATATATACACTATGTACACACATATGTATTATAGTAGTGTTTAAACCTAGGGAACATCACATAACTATATTTGGGGGTTAGACAACATGGGCTATCCAGTTATTGGAGTGGTGATGAATATTGATGGATATAGACTGTCACCAATAACTGTAGATTTTGGGAATGCCTATGGACTGTGAAGATGGTAGCTTTGGAATGACTTTATACAACATTGTTGATGTTGTTTGGGGGTTGATAGTATAAAATACTGGAGAAGGTATTCAAAAAGAACAATGGAGCTCCTATTTTGTATGAAACCTTGAAACTTTTCCACTTTCTCAAGAGTTATCTGGAGAGTACTGGGAAATTAGTTCCAGTGATGTCTACTTCTTATCAAAGAGTAGTTAAATAAGATAAACTTCATCACAGAGACTGCTGGATGAACTGTTGGAGAGGGAATCATCCTCTTCTTTGGTTCTTCAACCAGAATTGCCAAAGACAAGTTCAGTCAGTTCCATCAACTGTGCCATAGTGTCAGAGGAGACCCATGATGAGAGACCATGATTATTTTCAAGAGACCTCATACACTTATATATCAAGAAAGCCTTGGATATCTAGAATTTGTGATGGAAGCATGGCAGATGATAATAAAAAGAAATGTAGATCATCCCAGAGACTTTCAGGGATCCTGACTTGGACATTACAAGCATTTTGAAGATAGAGTACTCCCAAGTCACAGGACACGAATGTTTGAAGATATTAACTAGCCAATTAAGTGACACTAAGAACCAGGGTTTATACTCAGGTCCTAGGACTCCAGATTCATTTTTCTTTCTAGGCTACCTCCTTTATCTGAATCAAATTTAAAAAAAATTTCTTAAGAATGTGGATTAGTTACTGAATGATTCAGGTTCTGCATGCCTCTTATGATAATTAGGCATACCCACAACAACAACAAAAGCTGCAGCACAACTTTATGACCCAACACATGGATGAGTGAATTTTTTTGAAGAGTTTAGACAGTTGACATTTTGTTGTTTTTGTTTTAGTCCTATTTTTTTTTTTATTTTTTTGGTATCTATTAGAAGGGAAGATCACCTAAGTGTCATGGAGATGGCCACAGTAAGGTGGAACAAGCTGATACCCAATACAAATGAGGAATTTCAGAGGAGATGCATTGTAAAGGAGGACACCTGAATAAAGAGAAGATATATGCTGGTTATCCAGCAAGAATGAGGATAACTGAAGCGTAATTCATGGATTCCAATGATACCCAGGCTGTGCTAGGATAGACTTGACTCCGACCAGACTCTAGTACTTTAGTAATAATAATTGTGATAAATAGAATTTATGTAGATTTCAACATGTGCAGAGTAGGCAGCTAGGTACAATGGATAGAATGCTGGGCTTAAAGTCAGAAAGATTCATCTTCCTCAGTTCAAATCTGGCCTCAGACATTTACTTGAGTAGCTTCTTGACCCAGTATACATGATGTAACCCTGTTGTCTCAGTTTCCTCATCTGTAAAACGAGCTGAAGAAGGAAATTGCAATCCACTCCAGTATCTCTGCCAATAAAACCCCAAATGCGGTCATGAAGAGTCAGACACAATTAAGATGACTGAACAGCAATAACAATTTTTGCAAAATACTTTATATATAAAACTGCTTATCTCCATGAGGCAGATTTCTAAACTAAGGCTCAGTTTCACAGTAATTTTGCACTCAGAAGGATAGTTATGAAAATGCTCATACCTATTCTCCCAGTAAGAAATCACAACTTTCTAACAGAGCTCTCATCTCTCTTTCTTGGCTTCCCTTGCACCCTCATTTACAAACAAAGGCATTCCCAATAACATAAGAGCACAGTTGAACACAGATGTTTGAAATAATGTAAAATCAGGCAAATGCATTCTTTAACAGAGTAGGAAGACCAAAAATGGAAGTAAGGTTGGGGCAGGGTTGGGCCTCCTGGTTTCTCTGGCTCTTCTTGACTGGCTTGTTTTTCTCAGTGCTTCTACTTCTGGGTCGATAAAACACACATACATATGCAGTCATGCATTCCTCCCAGATTGTCCATTTAGATAGAGGTCATCCATCATAGTCTCAAGGAAGGGAATTACAGATGTGGCAGACACCAGCTGCTGTCCCAGTCGTGCTGCTGCCTGTAGGATGACTATGACTTCCTTCTTCTTCTCTCTTCATTCTTCACTTCCAGAGTCCCCGAACACTATGCTACTGCACATAAAAACCGAACCAAACTAAACAAAGTAAGGCAAGACAATATTTCCTCCCACCCTGTCTAAAGATGAATCTTGGATTAGTTTCCTTTCTTCCCAAAGTGAGAACTGCAGATTCTAGGGGGTTTTGTAGCCAGTAAACCCCTTCACCATGGGTTGTTACATTCATGTTATGTCATCTGGTCATCCCCAAAGTCCTGGGAGATATATATGTCTAAAGGTCATAGAGCTGGGAAGTTTCTGAGTTTGGATTTGAACTCAGATATTCTTGACTGCGACTTTAGCACTCCAACAATTCTATCACCTAGTGACCTTAGGTTCAATATTGGAATGAAGGAGACACTCAACAGTTAACAAAAGAAGATTTACTTAGGGCTATTTAAGAAGGACATCATGAGTTAGTTCAGTTGAGACAGGATCCCCCATCCCTGATTAACCCATCATGGTCTGTCAAGTATCAGGGAGTTCCTAGAGATCTTAAGTGGTTGCTTTATACTCAGGTGACCAGAATTAATATCAGCAGCCTGTGTTAAAGACTAAAGAGTGCATTGAGCCAATTAAGTCTCCAGCGTGGTTTCAAAATCTTTTAAAGAAACACAAGCCTAACTTCCATTGAGGGAAGAGGGTTAGACCATTCCTCCCACTGCACATGTCAAAGGGAATAAGAAGAAGGTCTCATTTTGGATAGATCTTATGTGACAAATCAATAGAAGGATATGGATTAATGAATCACTGAAGCATTTCTTAATTGCTTGCTATGGGCACAGCACTGTGCTAATAATTCTGGGCATAGAATAGAAAACAGCCCCTATTTTCAAGGAGCTCATATTCAACAGTCGAGAATTGCCCAGGGTAAGAGTTGGATGGACACCTTGTGATTTAAAGAAATAAGATTCTAAATCAGACGTTCTCAAGCTGTGATTCATAAACTTGATTTTGAAAGTATTTTGGTGACTGTTTCAATACAGTCAGTATGCTCTGTAATGTTATGTATTTTATATATTTAAAAACTTTATTTGAGAAGGGATCTATAGGCTTCCTTAAGCTACTGAAGGGGACCGGGGCATTTTTAAATTTTTTTCAGCCCACATATTCATTTGGAAACATTTCTCCCAGATATAAAGTAAGCATCGGTAAGTCCTGACTGTACAGACCCTAAGAGGGTAGGGATTCAGCCTAGAGATTCAGGCTGTGTGTATTTGGGTAGCTCTAGACATGGAGAGTCACCCCACCCTCATCTGTGTCAGAGACTTTGAACCAAGACCTTCTTCAAACTCTGGGTCTTTCATTTTCCTTCCCTGAGTACCTACAGGCATAGACTGGATCCTCACCACTGAACACAATGCCTGGGAACACCAACAGGGCATCAGCAAAGGCTTAGAGTAAAGAACTCCTAGCCTAGAGATCTATTGGACTATTTGGATATTAGAACAGAAAATCATGGCAAGTATGAGTCTTGAAAATCAGTAACAGGAACAAGATAATGAATTGGGATTTATAATCACAGGGATAGCTAACTGTTGCAACTCGTTGTCTGTTCTCTTCCTCACTGCAATATTTCAGTGATTCTCAATTTCCTTGGTGTGAATGTATCCCACCATTGATGTGGATTATACCTTAATTTCAGGGCTTGTTGTGATGTGACCCCTCCCATAATAATAATCTGGTGACCAGTCCTTGGGGGTTGCTCCTTTCCCAATTTATCCAGGCTAGTCCTCCAATAAGAGCAAATAAATACATATGTTGCCTAGTCCATACACAAATTCTTCCACCTTTGGGATTTCTGCCAGAACAAAATCTTAGAGAGTCTCGGGTCATTTTCAAGCCACGATGAGGCGTCAGAATAAGTCCAAGGAGAGAATTCTTTAAATAATGATGTTCAAATTGCTGAGACAAAGCACTAAAGATTTGTCAAGGCCTGTAGAAAAGATTATTCCAGTAGCTTAGCCTGTGTAAGAATACAGAGTGCCCCCTAGACGAATGCATTATTTCTAATTTTTAAGCTAAATGGAAGTATCTGTTCTGGCTATCTTAGTTCAGACAACTTGAAATTTATCTTTATATCAGTCTTTTATTCTTGTCTGAAAACTTCAAAGTTGAAAGCTAAAGGAAATACTTAAAAAGAAAAGTATTTCTATCCACAGTAGTTCCAATATTTCTTTGCTTAAGTGGATAAATAATTGGGGATACTGTTTTGACTGCTAGATTTGAAGTCAGAATTCCAAAAGACTCAGGATGGAAAACACTATCCACATCCAGAGAAAGAACTATGGAGTCTAAATGCAGGTCGAAACAGACTATTTTCTCTGTTTCCCTCCCCCCCTTTGTTGTGGTTATTCCTTTGGTTCTGATTCTTCTTTACAACATGACTAATGTGGAAATATGTTTAATATGATTGTACATTTATAGCCTATATCAGATTGCCATGCATGCCATTTTGGGGAGTGGGGAGGGAAGGGAGTGGGAAATTCAGAACTCAAAAACTTATAAAAGATGTTGAAAACTAAAAATAAATAAAGAAAAACAAAGAGAAAAAGAGAGAAAAATAGATTCAAGTCAGAAGGCCTGGATTGAATTCCTGGGTCTACTACTTAGGAACAATGAGAAGTTATTTCATATTTTGGGTTTGAGTTTTCCTCCCCTCTAAACGAAGGGGAATGCATTAGATAATTTCCAAGGTTCCTTCGACCTCTACTTTCTTTGATCTTTCCACTGGCCATTTTCTTTGTTTATTTAAGATGTCATTCTTTCAGCCTTAGCTTCTTACCATCTTCTATTTCACTGCCCTTCACTCATAATAGCAAATAACAATGACTGTATAAATAAATCCTAGCAACTCCTTTTATTTGTCAGTCAGGATAAAAATACGACTGCAAATGAATGACTGTTTCAAATGGAAGCAGGGTTATTTTTAAGGACTCCAAAGGAACATTTATATGATGCCACTCCTGTAGATTGTGGAGAGCCTGTATGGATTCCACGGCTGCCTGGAGGGTGATTTCGGTGCTTATTCTGTAGAGCCTGTAATGTGGATGTGATAAGGAAGGCCACGTAGGAGAGACAGCCAGGTCCAGAGAGATTCAGTATCTGCATCCTTTGTTCCCAATTCACTGAAATAAGCAATTCCCTCATTTCTTTTTTCCATTAAAGCCGGGGTTCTTAACGTGGGGTCTAAGACAGACTTCAGAGTATGTGTGAAATTGGATGGGGAAAACATGCTTCTTAATTTTTCCTATTACTTAATTTTCCTGATCCTTTCCATCCTTTATTCTACTGATCTCTAACTGAAATTTAGCATTTCCTTCTTCTGTTTTAAAATGGTGGTTCTGAAAAGGGTCCATAGGTTTCACTAGACTGCCAAAGGACTCCAGGGCACAAACAAGCTTACAGTACCCCTGCATTAAAGCCCCTTGAAACTCAATTCAATTCAAGAGCGCTGGGCTTTGGGTGCCTTCTTTTATTCAGTTTATTCAGGGTGATAAAACACGTACACAAAATTCTTAATGGACCACAGAGCAAACAGGAATTGGAAAGGAAACAGTGGTGGCAAGAGATGAGTGATTTTAGGATTATTTTCTGGCAGGGATTTGGGAAGATAGCAATTGTCTGAAACTATGACTTACCCTAGGGACAATTAGGGTGTTAACTGAGACTCTAGGACTGAGTGTCATCACGCATAAAATGAGGGGTTAAACTAGATCAGAACTTCTTAGCCTGGGGTCTTTGAAATATTAAAAAAATATTTAGGTAACTCTTTCAATGGAATTGGTTTCTTTTTAATCCCATATATTTTAATCACTCAATCAATAACCATTTATTAAGTCCTGTTGCAGGCCAGACCCTGTGCTGCTACGTGATTCTGAGGACTCCACAGGCTTTACAAGACTGCCAGAGGGATCCATGACATACAAAAAGGTTAAGAGCCCCTGAACTAGAGGATCAGTGAGGCTTCTTCTGGCTCTGAATTCTATGAGCATTCACACTTGGGAGACTAGGAAGCTGACAAGAATGAGTACAGCAGAAAAGAAACTGGCAGGGCTACAAATTCTGAGTTCTTGAGTACATAGCAACAGCGTCAGCTTGTTGAAGTTGTGGAAAAACAGACACAATCATCTGATTAAATAAAAGTTTTATTAGTGACTTTTCTTTTTATTTCACAGTCATCCCTAGACATATCACCTCTGCCTCTCACCATAAAAGTAAGTCCTCACTCATAACAAAAAACCAAACCAAACGATTAAGTGAAATGAATCAATACAATGATGAGCCATCTGATCGTACATGCAAAACGCTATACCTGTGGTTATCCACTTTTCCTGATAAGGGCACCCATGCATTGCTGATAGAATTACAGAACTGGGTAATCGTTTGGTAGAGTTGTGTGAAAGTAAGGACTTTAATAAATAATCACTCCTATGAGAAAAGAATTCAATGATTGGAAACGTAGTCCAAGAATTCTTGTTCTATCCACCCTATCCACTTCTACCCATTCAGTAGTACAATTCCAGTTTCATCTCTCATGACCGCTGGCCTGGACTAATATAATAATGCGCTAATTGGTTTCTGTGTCTCAAGTCTGTCTCTTCTCTGACTCATCTTTGCATTATTGACAGAGCAATCTACTATTTTTTAATGAAAGCAATTTTCTTGCTGAAATACTTTCACTAACTCCTCAAATTGTTTCCCCCGAAACACATGCTCTTTTTTTCCCTGAGGCAATCAGAGTTAAGTGACTTGCCCTGGGCACACAGCTAGTACGTATCTGAGACTGGCCTTGAACTCCAGGGTCCATGGTCTTTCCACTGCAGCACTTAACTACTCCCCAGACATGTACTCTTTACTAAAGTGTTCAAAGTTCTCTACAATCACATTTCAGTCTAACTTTCCAGTCTTATCATTCATCACTTCTATTTATTTATATTCTTTGCATTTTAAGCAAGACATAAAGCTCTCTTCCCTGATCTTGCTTTGTCCGTTATAGACTAAGAGCCTTTGTTACCTGCAGCAAGCTTTGGGTGCAGAGAGTGTGGTCTCAGGGCCCAGCTGAATGAAGTTCTGGGAGATGTCCCAGATGGGCACCACCGCTTCTTCTGGGGCTGGTGCTTAGGGGAACATGATGAATGTATATATGACAGAGGAGGAGAGAGGGGCTAAGAACCAAAGGAAGAGAGAGAGAGACAGACAGACAGACAGACAGAGACAGAGACAGAGACACAGACAGAGACAGAGAGACAGGGACAGATACAGAGACAGAGACAGAAACAGAGGCAGGGAGACAGAGAGAGACAAAGAGAGTCAGATACACACACAGAGAGAGACAGAGAGACAAAGAGAGAAGCAGAGAGAGAGAAACAGAGAGACAGAGACAGTCAGAGAGAGAAATATTAAGAGACAGAGACAGAGACAGACAAAAAGAGATAGAGTCAGATACACAGAGAGACAGAAACAGAGAAAGATAGAGAAACAGAGAGAGACAGAGACAGAGTCAGAGAGCCAGAGATAGAGAGCCAGAGACAAAGATAGAGAGACAGAGACAGAGAGAGATGGACAGAGATAGAGAGAAAGATAGAGAGACAGAGAGAAAGAGAGACAGAGACAGAGAGAAAGATAGAGAGACAGAGAGAAAGAGAGACAGAGACAGAGAGACAGAGGGAACACTGGCTGCCAAATCATACTGCCTTCTCTATTACCTTTTGATGAAGAATCTTTCTTCAGGGGGTGAATTGTGGAATAATTGTGCCTGATGAGGAGAGAGGATGAGTGGACGAGGATGGAAACACCTACCTTCCAAGGGTGGGGGAGAGGGGAAGAAGTGGGTAAACCCTGCACCTCTTCTTTTTTTTTTTTTATTTCAACCAGACAGACCTCCAGACGGAGACAATATACAAACATACTTCCAATGATACTTCTTCACATGTTGAAGTCCTTCCTTTTAGTCAAGGCCCAGTTCAAATCCCACTCTGTACCTCATTGCTGTAAATGACCTCTCCTTTCTCGAATCTTTTATAAGATTATATAATAATTTGTAATATAATCACTTCTGAATTTATTTTATCCCTCTGCTGGAATTCAACGTGCCTTGAGGACAAGGACCATGTCTTGGTTCATCACTGTTTTTAGTGCCCCGTCTGGTTCTTTACACTTAATAAATGTTTGTCGATTTGAACAATTTTTTTCTAAAAGAAAGAAAATCTGCTCAGAGATATTTATAGCTTTTATAGCATTCGCAGTTTTGAAAGATTGGAAGCTGTCTAAATGTTCCAAAGTTGATGAATGGTTGCACAAGATGGTATAACATCAGGAAGGAACATTACAATGCAATTATGAAGAAATACATGAAAAATATGAGGAATATGAAGAAATATGTGGAGACATTAATATGAAGTGAGGAAAGCAGGCCCAGAAGACTACATGTATGTAGAACGAAATAAATAGGCAAACATAAGGAGTTAAAATGAACCCCTCCCCCCAAGGCCCCCACAGAAGTTGGGAAAGAACAATTTGTTGTTACAGTTACAAGTTGAAGAATTTGTTTTGGTTAAATAAATATGGATAATGCTAAATCATTGTAAATATGATTTTTATCTATTTTTATGATTAAGCTCATAATCTTGAACTTGGATTCAGGAGATCTAATTTTTAATCCTGGCTTCAATATATGCTGAGTGACTGTAGGCGAATCATTAAACTTCTTAGTCTCAGTTTCCTCATTTGCAAAATGAGTTGGAGAAAGACATGGCAAACCTCTCCAGTATCTTTGCCAAGTAAACCCCAAATGGGGTCACAGAGAGTCTGATATCACTGAAAAAATAACTGAACCACAGTAACAATGAACAGAGTGAGGGAAGAGCCAGACTTTTAAGCTCTAAGTTCTATGATTTTCTGCTCTAGTGCTCCAGTCTATGATTCCGTGGTCAGTGAGCTGTCCAATACAGGTAAAACTGTTATGGAAGCTCTGGGGAAGGAATAATCCCTTCTAGTGGGGCATAGCCTGAAAGAAGGATGGTACAGTACAAAGGACACCGGTTTTGGAGTTGGAGGACCTGAGTATGAATTCTGAATCTCCTTCTTATTCCCTGTGTGAGTTTGCAAAAATCGTTTGACCTATGTGGGCCTCAGTTTCTTCATCTGTAAAAAAAGGAGATTTTAACTGAAGACCTTATGGACCTCTGAGGCTTCTTCTAGCTTTGAAACTATGATCTCTTCATTAATTCGCTTGTTTTCAGTTTACAACAATCACTTCCACATGTTTTAAATCTTCTTCCCCCTTTTCCTTCCCCACTCCCTCCGTCTCCAAGATGGCATGCCATCTTATATGGGTTCTACATATACTTTCTTATTAAACACATTTTTACATTAATCATGTTGCAGAGAAGAAGTAAAACAGATGGGAGAAACCACGAGAAAAACCAAATCAAAACAAAAAATAACAAAAGAGAAAATAGTCTGCTTTGTTCTACATCCTGATTCCATAGATCTTTCTTTGGATGTGGATGGCATTTTGCATCAAGAGTTCTTTGGAAGTGTTTTAGGTCCTTGCATTGCTGTGAAGGGCTAAGTCTATCAGAAACAGTCCTCACACACTGTGGCTGTTACTGTGCATAAAGTTCTCCTGGTTCTCCTCATTTCACTCAGCATCAGTTCATATGAATCTTTCCAGGTTTTTATGAAGTTTGCCTGTTCATCATTTCTTATAGCGCAATAGTATTCCATTACTGAATCTATGATCTTGTGGTTTGTGAAGAAGCTAACATTTGAGACTGATTTGTCTGACCCCAGAAATGTTGCATGAATTTGTCACTCATAGATTCTCTCATCTCACCAAAGGAATCTTTAATTGAAAGAACTTGGGGGAAAGAGATGCCACTCATGGCTGAGATACTGAAGGAGTCCTAAAAGGCTGGGTCTTTTGTCTTCTGGTGACTGAGGGAGCATTGCTGAAGGGAGGTTACTCCCTGGATTAAGGGAGGGGGAAGCAACTTATATTTTTAAAATGTCCTCAACTGGCCTCATTCATTCACATTAAGCTTCCCAAGCTCTTTGCAAACTTTTTTCTTTCTCATGGATCATATAAAAGGAATTATGTTTTTGCACAGTGACATTACTGGAAAAAGGAAATTTTTTAGATGTTTTAATCCTTGGAATGTTTTTAAAGTAGGTTCTTAAACTTTGTAATAAACATATTTAGTGTCAGCATGATATTTTCTCACAGAATTCCAGATCTTGAAGGGACCTCAGTGATCATATAGTCCTAAAATCATCAGAATACATGTATGTATATATGTATATGTGTATATATGTATATGTATGCATCTATGTGTGTATATCTATCTTTATGAAACTGGAAAGTCATACCCCTCATTTTATGGTCAAGTCACTAAGGCCTGTATAGCTGGATGTTGCAATGGATAGAGGGCCAGGAGGCCTGGACTCAGGAAGACTCATCTTCCTGATTTCAAGTCTGGCCTCAAATACTTACTATCTGTGTGACCCGGGGCAAATGACTTAACCCTGTTTGCCTCAGTTTCCTCATTGGTAAAATGGACTGGAGAAGGAAATAGCAAACCACTACAGTATCTTTGTCAAGAAAACCCCAAATGGGGTCACAGAGAGTCAAACATGACTGAAACATGACATAACAACAAACATAGTCAGGGTTGAGCCAGACTTTTAAGTTGGCTGTCCATATATGATGAATCATTTTCTTCAGCCTTTACATAGAGAGAATGGGCATATCTAGGGATTCACCTCCATTTTGCAGCACTTGCTTTCCAGGAAGGATGCCGTTTAAGAACTATATGTACAATTTTCTTCTTTCCTCTATTACAGTGAGTTATTAGACACTGTATGATTGATAGTAAGGGGATGGTTTCTTTAGGAGCCTCTGATGTATGTTTCCTTTTGGGTGAAATCTAAACCACAGGGTTGTATTATGAGTCTTGGGGACTCACTGGAATATCAATGCCTCTCTGAAGATTCTAAGTTCAGTTCCCTTTGGTGGAACCCTCATTTGGATGCTCTATGTGTTTCTGAGTGTTTCTGTTTCTATTCATAGACTCTTGTGAGTCCTTTGCATCTTCTAAGGTACAAAATGAAGGTTGTGTTGCCTATATGTTGCCTTAAGTGCCTCACCTCTCTCTCTCTCTCCCTCTCTCTCTCTGTCTCTCTCTCTGTCTTTCTTTCTCTCTGTCTCTTTCTTTCTCTGTCTCTCTCTGTCTCTGTCTCTCTCTCCATCTCTCTCTCTTTCTCTCTCCATCTCTCTCTCCATATCTCTCAGTATCTTTCTCTCAATATCTATGTCTGTCTGTCTGTCTATACACACTTAGTGTCCATGTGAGAATCCCATCACTTACGTATGGGGAACTCTAGGCAGGAATTATGTCTGAGCTTTGCTTTTGAGATTTCTCCACAGTAAACATTGGGGTAAAGATATGATAAACCAAAGAGATAAAATGACACTCTTAGGCAAGCCACAAAGATTAGCTGTAGTTCATGTAAACCCTGAGCTTTGGAAGACCCTGGGTTACAAATAATGGTGGTTCCCACAACTGAATATTAGATTCCAGATGATTTGACTAAGGCAAAGTAGATTGTAATTATTATCTTATTTCTATAACTTATTCTTTACTTAACACCTTCAAGAACATATTAGCTTTTGTTTTTTGGCTGTCATATTATGCTTGACTTCCATCAAGCTTGTATTTGATCACACTCATGCAAATCAACTAATACCCCGAGTTTGTTTTTAGACCGACTGCTTTCCTACTTTGGCTCTCCCATCTTGTACTTGTAAAGTCAATATTTTTGAACCTAAGTGTAAAACTTTACATTTATCCATAGTAGATTTTATCTTATTAGATTCAGACCAGTGTATCTGCAGGCCAGCATCTTTCTGATTCCTGATGCCACCATTCAGTGTGTTAACTACCTCTTCCGCTTAGTGGGATATTTTTCTTAATATTCCTTAACTCTTCAAGCATAGTATCATACATGTATCTTTGCTTGTTTAATACTGTTCTATTAGATCCAACAAACATTTATTAAGCAACTACTATGTGTAAACTTGAGGACAGGTTCTGTGTTAGGTGTTCGAGATGCCAATGTCATTCCTTGCCCTTAAGGAAAATACAGTCCAATAAGTGAATATAAAAGCTACACAAATAATATTTATGATACAACACAGAATGTGATAAAGGTAATGGAAAGATTCATATTTTAAAAATCCAGAACTTAGGAGAATTTAAAGAGAGGGAGAGATTACATTCAGTGTTCTCTGAACTGAGTCTTGAAGAAGGAACTCAATACATTGAAACGTGTACCACATTTTTTTTTCAGGAATGATGATGTTGCTGGTAAAGAATAAACCGAGTATTCTCTCTCTATCCTATTTTGCTTCATCCTTGGATTGTCCTTCATAACAGGCCTTCACACTGTTGGATAGTGCACTGAGGGCACCACACTCCCAACACCAATAACAAAAAGCCATACTTTCTTTATACAGTTCAGGTGTCTGAAGTTTACATGCCAAGGAGTTGCATCAACATAGCACAGGGCTGTGCATACCAGGGAAGTAGTTTTTTTTTTAACAGAACAATTTCTGAAAATTGGGATTGAAATAACAGTTTGCTCATTGTAACGCATCAGAATTTCCTTCTCTTTCCCTCTGATTGGTACTGCTGCAGGGATGAAAATGAGATTACCTCAAGCTTTTTCTGAATCCCTCTCAGGCTTAATGCTACCTGTTATTATATAGAAATTCACTAGATTGGAAAAAGTAGGTCCTCCAGGCCAGTTTTGGATTTCAAGGTACAGAGATGGAACCTCACACTCAGCTGATTTAATTACAGGGTTTACTGAATATATATAAACCAACATTGGAGATTAAGGACATCATGGGTTCATGTACCCTAATTGCCTCACTGCTCCACTGACTCAAGAACAGTTTTGATAATAACTGGCCTTTATGTAATACTTTCAAGTTTGCAAATCATTTTATACAAGCTATCTCACTTAATGCTCACAGCAGTATGCTCACAGTGAGGTAGGTGCTACTACTATCCTCATTTTTACAGAAGGGGTAACTGAGGCACAGAGTGGTTAAATAATTTGTCCAGGGTCATTCAGGACTAAATGCCTGGACTATTTTTGGTTTCTAGAAGATGATCCTGGCCAAAATGATAAGCCTAGACAACTATCCTTGTCTAGTACTTTGTAGGATCATTCTAAGTGATCCAGGAAAGTTGAGGTCTGTGGGGTTTTATATTGTGGTAGGCAAAAGGGAATGGCAAATGTGCCAATCCTGGGTAAGCAGCCCTCATCTACTTTCTGATATCCCAATCACGAGAAAGCCAGATAGAAGGAACACTGGCATTGTTAGAATTCCTTTGGTGTCTGGGGCTGCATTTAGCTCTCTGGTGAGTCATTCTTGTTTGTTTTTCTGAACATATCCTTCCTCTTGCCTCTAGACGAAGGGATCTGAAACAGAATAGATATTAGCTGAGTTAATATCTTATGGAGAATGGAAAGGAAAATGTCTGTTTGTCTGCTTATGTATACAGACATCCACATACTTACACATATACAGTGTGATTCTTGCGTATTGAGTTTTTAGGGTTTTCCCCCCTCCATTTTACATGATTATATTCTATAAAAGAAAAGCCTGCTTTTTTGGCAAATGTAATCTCTGCTTGAGTCGGTATTCCAAATGCTATTAAATTTTTGTTTAGTGATGGGAAAGACTTAGGACCAAATGTCAGATAAAGATACTAACAAATCAATCATGTTTTTTTTTTCTCCAAAATCAATCTTTTTTGGAAAAAAAAGAGAAAATAAAGAAGCCTTGCATTGTCTGTAGCTGGCCTTTAAGCAGAATTATTCTGGGCCAGAGAATAAGAACCAAGTTCTCATTGAAAAAGAACCATTCTGGAGTTGTAATGATTCTGCTGGAACAGTCTTGAAAATCACTCCTGAGAATTCCAATGGGTATTATTTGTTTTTTTTTAAATGGGATATAATTTACCACAAATTCTCTGAAGTGACTATATGGGCTGACTCACAGATTTCCCATTAAGGTGCGAAGCTTACTGTTCATCATAGTCTGTTCAACGACAGATTTCCCATAATGGCAAGTATACACTTCTTCCCTCTCTATTTCTGCTGCCCCATTTCTCATTCTGCCTCTCTCTTGGACGAAGAGAGTTGAGTGTGGGTGCAAGCCAGCTGACACCTTCCCTCTGGTTTAGCTTTGTAAGCTCAGTGCAAAGCAGGTATTCATCCGTCTATATCTTCTCGGTTTACTGATGTGTGCTGAGTGCAAATATACAAAATGGGAATTATAATACCATCCTCAGAGAGATCGAGTTTAAGGTGCAGTGCTTTGGAAAATAGAATTCTAAATGATGACTTTAATTTCCATTGCTTTCCAAATCTGTCCTTACTGTTTTGTACTGCTTAATATTTAGAAAAGTATCAACTCCTCTGTACTGTTGTTCTTATAATTAATGAGTAGTCTGCTACAGTATTAATTTGAATGAAAATGATGCAATTTGACTGATAGCACTGGTTGATTTGGAGGGATTAATATTGCTTGGTACCATGCATGCAGAACAAGTCCAGATGTGGAAGCCTGGAGGGGAGCAGCCTGGAAAGAAAAAATCGTCAAAATAAAGTTTGACAATATAATTACATTCTGGAAACTAAGGCATACTGATCAGTCTTAATAATTTTTTGCAACAAATTTACCACTACTTAGCAAAATTCACTAAAATTGGAATTAAATGGCAATAAAAGCAAAATAGAATCCCTTGCCAGAAGGTTGCTCGTCTACTAAACTTCCTAATCTGATGCCTCACCCAAAGACAGTCTGTCTACCCATTGGGTAGACCGTCCTCACTCAAAGATAGTCTCTCTATCTATTGGTGCCCCCAATAGGCACTGACACACAGAAATATGGTGGTAGCTGCCTGATGTGCAGGTGTATATTAAATTGTCCTTAGCTTATTTTGGTTATAGAAATATCATAATTTATGTAGGAATATATGTGTATATATGGAAACAAATATACATATGTATACACACATATACTATAGATACATATTACATATATATACATGCTTATACATATGCACAGGTATTATAGATACGTATTACATAATACATATGTATATATACACATATACTATAAATACTTGTTATATACATACACACATACCAATGTATATATACATATGCTATAGATACATATTATATGCATATACATGTATATGTACATATATTGTAGATACTTATTATATACGTACACCCACATGTTTACCTACACACACATACATGCATACATACACACACACAATTTAGGGACACATCTCTGGCCTAAGGAAAAAGTATGACTTTTTTTAATGTTTTATAGATTACATGTGCACATATCAATTATTTATTTTTATATTGTATATCCATGACACATGAATGTAATAAATACGTAATATATCACTGTCTTAGATATTAAATCAGGATCCCCTTGAACACTCTCTGGATTCTTAAAGACTATGCCAGTGATGCACAAGAGCCAACAAGTCCTAGTAAGAGGGAAAGAATGTAGATCCAGGACAAAAAAGGATTTGTACTAAAGCATTTGTTCTTTTCTGACTAATAATTCAGGATTTTAAAGCATTTTTTTCTTCCAGGAATGGGGAGAAAAAATAGACATGAAGAAGGCACAGATGGATAAAAGCATAATAAATATACGTGTTTGCAAATAAAGCTTTGAGGGATGCTTAAAGTATTGGATGATGGGATGGGGATCCCAAAATATTTTAACAGTATGGGAAAAAAGTCAAAATCTAAGAAGGTAATGTAAAAGCCTGTCTATACTTGGGGATTGAAAAATGGATTGCAGAGTACAGGAGGAGAGAAGATGTATAACATGACAAGAGTTTGTGTGAAAAAAATAACACAGAAAATGAACACTTTTAGTGGATCACTGGCATCTCAATGCGTCAACTATGTGACTTGGTAGCCAAAACCAGCCAATGTGATTTCAAGCTGCATTAACAGAAGACCAAGAGGCAGTACAGTGGTACAGTGAGTAGACAGCCAGAAGAACTGATTCCAGTTTCTTCTCCTCTGACACACACTATCTTTGTGAACCTGTGCAAGGTACCTGAAGTTTCATGAACATAGGAAACTCCTAAAGATCCCCAGTTAAGTAGCTGCTAATCTATTTTGCCAGAGGAAGTGCCATCACTTTGAGTTCCCTGCACCAACAAAAGCATGGAACATGACCAAAAACTAACTACAAGTGCAGAATACATAAAAAGGTGGCATTGTTGTACTCTGCTCTAGGCAGACCAAACATGCTTTAACATGCATTTTGAGTAGTACATTTGTGGAAGGACATTGAAAAAGTGGAAGCGGGTGACTAGAATAATGGGTGTGATGGGGATTGTGCATCTCGTGTTGGACAATCAACTTTGCAGATTTCATAGAGGCTTACTACCATATTGTTCAGTCATTGTATGATGTATCTTTTCCCCTACTGACAGCAGCTCAAGACCATTTTCTCCCAAAGCGTGAAGGTGGTTGTGATCAGAAACAGTGGAGGGACTGTACCAATGCATGACATCAGAACCTTGATGGACTAAGCTAGAGAAAGCAAAAGCTTTTTATTTAGTTTTGCTTTCTCCTCCAAACTTTTGTCTCTTCGAACTTCTCTATTTCCATCAAGGTACCAGCATACTTCTAGCATCCCAGGTTCATAAGGATTATTCTGAACTTTAGTCCCTTATCGTGTATTGGATACCTATTGGATCCTCTGATTTGGATGTCCCGGAAACATTACACATTCAATATATCTAAAACCGAACTCATTACTTTTCCCTCAAACCCTCCCCAACTCCATACTTCACCATTTCTGTAGAAGATATCCTTCCAGTATTCCAAGTTCATAACTTCAGAATTATCCTGGATTTCTCATTCATCCTTATCTCACATATCAGTTAGTAACCAAATCTTGTGGTTTCTCCCTCTACAACATAAATTCCTTCCAGAACCTCCATTTTGAGGAGGTGCTTAGGTCAAGCCTCTGTACTCTACTACCAAACCCCTGCAGCCTTATCATCCTGGAAGAACCTTCCATCACTGCAGTCTTCTTACCCCGCAAGAATCCTCCACCTTGATGCCCCCAGCCTCCCTCACTCAAAACAAAAGTCAAGTGCAAGTCATGTCATTATTTAGGGGCAGCTAGGTGGTGCAGTGGATAGAGCACCAGTGCAGGAGGACCTGAGTTCAAATCTCACCTCAGACACTTGACACTCATTAGCTGTGTGACCTTGGGCAGGCACTTAACCTCAACTGGCTTATCCTGGGTCATCTCCAGCCATCTTGATGAATATCTGGTCACTGAATTCAGATGGCTCTGGAGGAGAAGGGAGGCTGGTGACCTGCACAGCCCTCCCTCACTCAAAACAAAGTCAAGTGCAAGTCATGTCATCATTTCTCTGATGGCATGGTCTTCTTTGGCAAGGAAAGATGAACATACAACAACCTTGATGCCCCTCTCCTCTGATGGGTGAGCTCTTCCATTTTGAAGAAGTATCTAGGCCAGCCATTCTTCCCTCTCCTTTTATATATTATTTTCTCTCTTTTGAATGCAAACATTTTGAGGGCAAGGACAGTCTTTTTGCTTGTATCTTTGTTCCCACTATGTGGTACAATGCTTGACACATAGTAAATGCTTAATAAGTGCCCATTGACTCTACCTGACAACATTGCTTGGATATGAGTCCTTTTCTTTGTTCACAAAGCTACCATCTTAGTTCAGTCTCTCATCATAACTCACCTGGGTTATTACAACATCCTCCTAATTGGCATCCCTGTTTCAGGTCTTCCCCCACCCCCATTCTAGTCTATCTTATTCCCTGCTACTATTTTCCATAAGTTCACATCTGAGGAATCTCTACTCAGTCAACTCCAGTCTTTCCCTATTGCCTATAGAAATAAATGTAAACTCTTCTATTTAGCTTTTAAAGTGCTGCACTTCCTGTTTCCAACATTTTTTCCTGGTCTCTAGACAGCACCCTCCCTTGTATATTCTGTGATCCAAGCAAAATAACTTTCTCTTTGTTCATCACACACAGCCATCTATCTCTCATTCTTTATGCCCTCTCATCTCCCATTCCTGGAATGCACTCCCATCTCACTTCTGCCTCCTAGAATTCCTCTTCCTCTAAGATGCAGCTCAAACACTACCTTTTATAGGAAGTCTTTCCTCATCTTCCAACTGCTAGAGCTTTCCCTCCCAAACTACCCTGTATTGAACTAATTTGTATTCGTTAGTCTCTTATATTTGTCTTGTACATACCTATATATGTATTTCTGACTCCCATAGGCTCCTTGGGAGGAAGGATTGTGTCATTCACTATATGTGTAACCTCTGTACCTCACACACCACCAGGTACATAACAGGCACTTAATTGCTTGCCAATTGTTTGATTCGCAAATGCCATTCTGTTAGAAGGTCAAAACCTAGTATGCTTTTCTTTCCTTATTTAGAAAATAGGTAGAAACAAAACTAGACATGACTAATTACTTGTGGACACTAAGTTGTGATTATTAAATTATAAAAAATATTAATCATGGATATGGTTTAACCTACATAGATTCTAGGATCTGTCTACCCACACACATAGCTTTGGGTTTTTGAGATTGAGCCATGATCCATGCACAATTAGATAATTTATTCTACCTCCCCTTCCCCCCAAATGATTACCAGGAACTGGTCAGATAATTGCTTCCATTCATCATTTTACCCATCTATTCATTCATTACTATATCCAAAGTACTTTGCTAGGCTGTTCACTTTGTGGAAAATGGACCTTTATCTGACACAGGAGGTATTAAAAACAATATTATTTGTTCAACCTCAGTGATAGCTCTCATTATGTCCAAAGAGCCTAGGATCATAGACTTTAGAGCAGGGGAAGGACTTAATCAAGTTTAATCTCCTGATTTTACATATGAGGAAACTGAGGCTCAGAGAACGAGTTCAATTACTCTGACTCCAAATCTTTTTTTCTTTCCACAATGCTCGTCTATGAAACAAATTTCCTAAACAACTAACAAACCACAGAAAAGGTATACTCAGAGATTAAATTGGTTTGCAACAATACTTTTGACAATCGATAATCCTTATGGAGCTTTCACTCTCCTCTTAATACATGTTGCTTTTGTCTGTTTGGCATATTTGAAGGTGCCTAATATAGTGCATTTCCTAAGTGAAGAGCTCAGAATTGCATAAACCGGAGACTTTTAAAATGATAGAAATTAGCAATGACTATTTACACCTGCAACATATTATTAGGGAGAAATAGGGATGGAAGAATCATCTCCTTCTGGCCAACTTTTCCTCTTCTATTTCTTAATGTAGCTTGAGACCTTCAACCCCATCCTTCCCAGACTAAGAATTCTAGTGGTTATTCATTTTTTTTTCAAAAATGCATCTTGCTCAAAAAGCACAGATGAAATAATTTAAGGCATCTATACTTACGAGAGGCAAGGAAAGAAATGTTTTATAGTGGGAAATATGAAAAGTTCTCTAAATTGGTGATGGATATTACCAAGAAGAGATTTCTTTTCGTTCTCTCTCTGAAAAATTTTGCTTCAGACAAAACAGAAGTGACTGACCCACAATTTCAGCTGCACTTTAGGAGAAGAGAAACACACACACACACACACACACACACACACACACAGATTTGAAAAGCAAGTATGCGAGTGACCCTTTTTATGTATGACGATAATAGTGCTAGGAGTCTGACTTCTTCAGTCATTTTTTCAGAAATAATAAAAAAATGCTTTAAAAGCTTTCACAAGTGAATTTGAAAGACTCTGAAATAATCTCCTCCCTTATTGGTGGGAACCCCTGCTGAAGGAATACCTTTCATGGGAGACTGGTGGATTTGGCCGCATTGTGTGCTCTGCAAATGTCTTTAACAGTTTCTGAAAGTTTGGAGTTTGGGAAAGCTGTGGAATTCCATTTGCCAACTGTTCTGTATTAGTTTTTAAATCTATCATTTCTTCCTATATTGTACTTTGTATATGTATGATATAGAGGAACTTTGAATGGATAATCACATCTTTTTTGTCTTTTTCTCCTTTACTCCCTCACAGTTTCTCTAAAATTCAGCTACTTTCCTATTTTCAATCCTCTTTCCCTCCCGGACTCACTCTCCACAATGGCACAAAGCTCCCCAGCAGGCAGGATATATAAATTTCACCTCTTGGTTCCAAAGCAGGAAATTGCATTCTCAGGTTTAGGCTTTGCCTTTCCCCCCCTCAAAAACAAGAAATCATGTTTCAACATTGGTAAGCGGAATGCCAATCCCCAAACACCTGAGTTCTCTTGAATTCAAATCTGGGAGTAAATTCTAAATTTAAAAGCATTTTAAAAAAGATCACTTGAGGGCAGAACTTGAAGAAAGGTCATTCTGCTGTCAGACAATATCTAGTTACCTTTTAAAAGTTATACACATAGAAAGAATAAGTCCCCGAGACACAGAGATCTTGGATGTAGAGATTGAAGGGACATAAAAGGAGTTTATAGTCTAAACCCCTCATTTTTCAGCTCAGGAAACTGAGACTTACAGAGATTTGAACCCAGATTCTTTGAATCTAGACTTAGTACTGTTTCCACCGTACTACACCTGAAAGAAGTAAGTATATTAAGGAGTTCTACATTACCGGTAGAACCAGAAAAAAAATTTAAAGTGAAGGCAGCTTCAGATCTGCTTTTTTTAGAGACAAGGCAGGGGTGTTCATTGAGAATGACTGCACCATATTTTTTCTCAATTCAAGGATATTGCTCTTTAAAATGGGTAAAGTGACATCACAAAGTCATAGTTAACAGTCTTTTTGGTTGTTCAATCATGTCTGGCTCTTTGTGACTCCATTTGTGGATTTCTTGGCAAAGATACTGGAGTGGTTTGCCATTGCCTCCTCCTTCAGGTTATTTTACAGATGAGGAAACTGAGGTAAACAGGGTGAAGTGACTTGCCCAGAGTCACACAGCTTGTAAGTGTCTGGGGCTAGATTTGAACTCATGAAGATGAGTCTTCCTAACTCTGGGTGTGGCGTTGGGTGCACTATGGCACCACCTACTTGCCCAACAGTCCTTAGACATCATTTAATCCAATGTCTTCATTTTTAAGAGGATGAAACTCAGAAAGATAGAGCTGAGGGTCAAATAGGTAGTAAGTATCAAAACCAGAATTTGAACCCAAATCCAGCACCCAGAATCCAATTTCAGTCCACTTTTCAGGACTAAATAGAGTGCAAATAGGTAAGTACTTTTAATACTTTAAAATGATATGCAAATATCAGGCAGTTATAGGTCAATAAAACTAGAATGTTGGTATAAAACACCTACTAAGCTCTCAATATAATTTTATCTCCTTGGAAAGCTTCTCGTTTGGTATTATTTTATACAGTACTATCAAACAGCCCACTTGCCACATGTGACCAGCAATACCAAACCAGGTTAAAATAACATTGGGAACTATCTGACAGTATAAGTAAAAATGTGCTAAAACATAGATAATAGTACATTTTAAAACTAAATCAATATGTGGTCCCCAAGGATCCTTCCATTCAGATTAGCGATCTCTTTTTCATTTGAGTTTGACATCAATGATGTCAGAAAAAAAGCATTGGGTGGAGAATCAGAAGATTTGCTTTCACATTCTGACTCTTTTACACCTTTCCTATGTAACCTGGGATGGGTCAATGAACCTCTTTGGGCCTCAGTTTCCTTATCCATAAAATAAAGAGTTGGACTGTATATATAGCCTTTTTTAATCACATTAAAATAACCAACAATATAAATACATGTACTGTTTCTAGTAAAGAAAGGCTTATTTCTGCTAACTTTACTCCTAGTAAAGACTGTTGGTACATAAAGGGAAGATTCAATCAGAGGCACTAAAACACAAACAGTAAAAGATCCTATTTTGCTTGCCGTCACAGTATTCTAAGAATATTTGTTACATGAATAAAATATGATGGTGTGTGTACAATCTAAGAGGGTAGGTGGTTTTTGAATGGAGTGGGAAGACCTCTCTTCTCTTCCCCCTACGCTCCTACCTCCCCTCGTAAGAAGTCACCTTTATCCCTTGGTCGTACCTTGGTCAAGGTTACATTTTCGCCTTCCATCTGATGCAGGGTTTAGTCCATGTGGCATTTCTAACTTTTTGTGCGGATATGCACAAATCCACAAGAATAAAAGAGAATGTTTTCACACTTGAAATCAAACACACAGGGGCTTGCTGGTGAGCAAACATGGCAGGGTTTGTAGGCATCCCTTTGACCTTGTGTAATAACTTTGGACATAATGCTTTCATTTACAGTTACTGTTGTGTGGAGTCGAGAGCACCCTGGGAGTTAACCTGAAGGACGTAGTAAAGAGGAGTATATATTCTTTCAAGACACTCATAGCTGTCATTCCCCTTCTTGAGAGTTATGAATGGAGGCATTGTTGCAAACAGCTGTACCATGAAGGCATTCAAGCCAGTTATTACTGCCTGTGGTGTCTACGCTCAAAATGTTGCAAACACTGAAATTACAACTTACAGAGGTGAAAAATAGAGCTTCTCTGTGGTAAAGTTGCCTGCCTCATTCTGCTTATCATTTGGGGGGACAGATGATTTTAAATCTCAGGGCTTACATTTCCAATTAGTGTAAAAGGTACTGCATGGGATTTTCAAATGTATGACATGTCCTAAAAACACCACACTGATTTAGAAAGCAATGCAGTAGTATTAATGTTATGTTTCTATTACAGCCATTATAATCTCTTTTGGATGTCAGCAATATTGTTTTAAACATAAATTCAGCAGAATACTAACTGAAACTCAGAAAAATTAAAATGATTTATAAACTTTGAAATGCTTAATTTTTATAGATTTTTACATGTCAGCAGAGTTGTATGCTTCTTACCCGCTGAGAACACCAATTAAAAAGTACAAAATTAGCCCTATGCAGTGGAGAGAATGTTGACCCGGATTCAGGGAACTTAGGTTGAAATCTCACCTCTGATGAGATTGGACAAGTTCTTTGACCCCACTTAGCCTCAGTTTTTCATCTGAAAAATGAGGCAGTAGAATCTTTAATGGTTTTTGAGATTTTCTTCCAGCTCTGGATCAATGATGCTATACAATTGGAACATCTGTATCATTTGAACATCTGTGTGGGCACTCTCTTCACCATCTTAGGTTAAATTCCCTCTAAACCTTAGGTCTTTGTGAGTTACTATGGCACAAAAGACAATAAAACAAAATCCATAGTCTGATGGCCAACATTTTGATGATGGATGGAACTCTCCAATCTTTCACTAGTATACAGGCCACCCTCATGGATATAGTTCAAAACCCCTCCACATCTTGGATCTTCCTGAGTAGCTACAACAAAAAAAAATTCACCAGTTGATGATTACACATTTTGGGAAGAACCATCTATATGGTAGTTGGATAGGCTAGCCCTTGGAAGACATAGTCCAGTGTACCATCCATTGCTGGGTGTGAGAGACAGCTTTAACTTCAACATTCTTTTAACTTGGTTCAATGTTGGGATGAAATGAGACTTGTGAGTGTCTCATTGAACAGTTAACAAAAGGAATTTTGCTTTGCTCTAACATGGCAGAGACAGTGATAAGGACCCAATGACCTTTAGCTTCTCTGGACTCCACCCCCTCCCTTATCTTTATATGGAAACTGGCCTGGTCATCAGGTCAAGGTAATGTTACTCACATGGCTTCTGAAATCAACCAAGTCTGAGGGGTGTAGGTTCCATGGGACTGGAAATTTTAATGCCCATAGATCACCCGGAATTGTGAAACAAATCAAGACTCAGAGATGACTTTGTTCTAGACCTACTCCATGTTGGTTTGCAGGTAGGTAGGTTCAGTCATGTAGATTAACAGAATTATGGGGGTAACTTTTTCTTCTTTTAGTTATAACTCCCCGCATTGTAGGTGGGAGTAAAGAAGCTGAGTTGGGGAAATGCTGGTCCTATCACATTGCACTCCTACCTAAAACTTTTCCAGATAAGTGGGGGAGATGTACTGGAGCTCATGTTCATAGCCTTTGAGAGCTCTGGGTCAGCTCCACGTCATGACAAAAATTTGAGATAGGATGCAGGACCAAGCAGCTTGGTGGTATAAGGAATAGGGCCCTGGACTTGAATTCTGGGAAATTTGAGTTTGAATTCTGGCTCAAAACTTACTAGCTATGTGGACCTGGGTAACATAACGTCTTAGCCTCAGTTTCCTCATCTGTAAAGTGGAGGCAACAACAGCATCTGTCTCACAGGGTTGTTGGGAGGATCAACTGAGACAATTGCTATAAAGGGTTATGCAAATCTTCAAGAATAATACAAATGATAGCTATTATTAAATAAGTTGGAACTTTATTTGGCGGGTGATGAGGACTGATCTATTAAAGGCTTTGGAGCAGTGATATAATAGGATCAGAATTATTTGAGAAGCAAAGAATTTGTCCACAGAAAGACCCTATTTATCCTAAATTTAAGTTTTATGCCTTCCCACCAAATGTCTTTCAGATTTTTTTTAACATGATCTTTAGGAGATAGAAGCAATGTAGCTTATTCCTTTCCAGCATGTCCCTTTATACTGCTTTTGGAATTCTCCTCCATTCAATTTTTGCCTATCAATGAATGTGTTTTAGCTATGTCAAATACTTTATTTGCCATTCTGGGACAGTGGTTGTTAGGCATGTTCCTGGTGCAAATGAAGAACTGTTTGACAGGTAAGCACTAAGAACGATGAAGCTAAGGGCATAGCTTCCAGGTGTTTCCCGCTGACTCCCTGGAAAATGCCTTGGAGTTGACAAGAGAGAGATGAGAGAGTAGACTTTGTTTTTCATGGTGAACTGTTATGAGTTTGTGGCCTCTCAAGCTCAAAGGAGAGAATTGCTGATGATAACTTCCACCAGCATAGGTTTTCATCTTTATTTCATTAGCTTAATTATGTTTATTGGATGAGCCCTTTAGAAAGCAAAACTCCTTTCTAATATTCCTGTCAGATTTAATCTCACAGACAGAAGTATGTTCTAGTCACCAGCAGCATTCTTTTTAATCTTTTTAAGTTGTGAGCAGACAACCATGCTTTAGGAATAGACCATCATGCTCCAAGAGCAATAGATGATGAAATCTGGGCATATGGGATTGGGGCTTCATGTTGCAATCAAATAAAACTCACACAAGTTAATCTTTCACATATTGAATGACATGCATAGCCATCACTCTGCTGCATGCTAATTAGACATAAATGATAAACAGACTTAAAAAGGATGAACACTGGCACTGCTTTTGCAAAACTCAAACTTATTTTTCATAGTTTTTCTCTTCTCTTCAAATCACAAAATCAGAGTATATCAGAGTTGGAAGGAACCATTTAGCACAACTTGACCAGTAATTCCTTTGTATGATATCCCTGGCAAGATCTCATTAAGCCTCTGTTTGCAGTTCTCCAGGGATGGGGAGCTCATTATTTTCTGAGACATCCCATTTCACTTTTGGACAGCCTTAATTGTTAGGAAGTTTTTCCATCTATTGAACTACAATTTGCTTCTCAGTGACTTCTGTCCATTGTTCCTTAGCTGTCCTTTGGGACCAAGTAGAACAAATGCCTTTTCCATGTGATCGTTCAGCACATATTTGAAGATAACTATCATAGTCCTTCCTAATCCCATAAGTGTTTTCCTCTCCAGGCCAAATATTTTTACTTTCTTCAACCAATCATTTTCTAATATGAATTCCAGTCTCCTCAACTTCCTGTTCATCTTTCTTATCATGAGGTAGGCAGCTAGAACTGAAAATTACCCTCCGGATATGTTCTGATCAGGTGAGTATGCAGCAAGACTGTTACTTTCTTTGGGCTGGAAATGATGCTTCATTGAAGGCAGACTAAGATTACATTTTTTTCCTTCCTTCCTTCCTTCCTTCCTTCCTTCCTTCCTTCCTTCCTTCCTTCCTTCCTTCCTTCCTTCCTTCCTTCATCTTTTTTGGCTACCATGTTTCATGTTGACGTATTAAGCTTGACTATAATCCTATCTTTTATTTATAAAATGTTGTCTTTTGTTCCCCAATTCATACATGATATTTTGAATCCAGGTATAATACTTTACATTTATTCCCATTAAGTTTAATCATATTAACTTTGTTGTTTCTCCAGAGTCTAAATCAATGTCCCAAATTTTCCCTGATACCATCTATGGTTTAAATCTTTGCCTTGCACAGATACTAATACGTACTAAAGGTATTCTAAATCCAGTCTTCAAAAGCCCAAGTTTTTTGTGCCCTCCTCCCCCCAACACACCACACACACACACACACACGCACACACACATCTTCTGAGACTTCCTGGATCTTCTTGTGCTCCTGTCTCCCATTTGAGCCATAATCTTTTCCTCTCTGTTTGCACATTCTTGAATAGCAGCAGTATTTCCAAGTAAGAAGGTTCAATAACTCAGTTAACAAACATTAATTAAGCACTGGCTATATGCTAAATACCAGGAATACAAAGAAAGTGAAGCATAACACCCTGGAGTTATGAGACAATAGTTATATCAGAAATTTTCTGGTGAATGTTTAACAAGTGACTCTCTGAAAAGGTAAACATGACACATTTTTAAGTTTAATCTTCATTATTAAAATTTTACCTTTACTCTCTTAATTCCAGACAATCACCAAAACAGTGAATTCAGTTCTTATTTGCAGCATTTGCCAGTTTCCAAAGTGTTAATATATGCTGGAAATTTAACAACCAGATCTTGAGAGTCATTATGAGCCAGTTCTAGTCATGGTTTCTCTCCCAGCAAAAAGATGAATTGAGAGAAGTTTTTTGTGGTTTGTAATCTGAAATCAAGTGTGAAAAGTAGATTGGAGCTAGATCCGAGGCACAACACATGCTGCATCCCACCTCTCCCCTTCAGGGTGCCTCAGTGCTTCTGCTAGGCCAGGTTGCCTGCCCTCTGGGTGGCATTTGGAAGTGATGAATGGCTCCTTCTTCATAGAAGTTGATTCCCTGGATGATGGCTGTGAAGGCTGAGCTGGAAGAAGGATTGGATGCCAGTTGCTCTGCCTATCTGTGTGTTGGCAGTAGGGCCATGATTGTGATGAGGAAGCTGGATACCTTCTCCGAAATGTTTTCTCCCCTCAGTGATAGTTAAGGGGCTGTGGTTGGGTGGTGGATACCACTATTCCCAAAGCTTTTAGTCTCAGCATTCTGGACTGTCTCCATTAGGGTCTGAGGGGAGAGATCGGTCAAAGTGACGGTGGTTGTTTGGTACATGCTGACTCCTTTCTCTCCCCTGAGTGCCTTGATATTTTGTCCAGAACAGCAAGCTGACAGTGAACAGTTCCGGACTTCTATATTAACCACTAACAACAAATAATGTTAAAAAAAAAAAAAGGTTTTTTTCTTTCTATAAGATGGGGATAATGAAATACCAGCTAATTAAATAATGAATTGAATTTTCAAACAGCAAATTCACATAAATGTCAATCAAAAAATTAATCAACAAGGACCAGGGTAAGCCGCACATACTATGCTATTATTACACTGCATGAATTGAACTCTACTGAAAGACCATCAAAATATGTATATGCAAATACAGCAGAGAAAAACTTGGTGAGCCTTCATACTTTCTTCCAGGGACTTTCAGAGCACCAGATGATGCTTGTTTATATCAGTGAATATGTAAAAGATTGTACTTTCTTCGCACATTACCCAGTTACCATGGTTGTAATGATATGTGCACTAGTAAACTTGATACCTGAATCTCACCTACTTCAGGAATATGAGGTGGTGTTAGGAAGAAACACATACAGCAAAGCCGCTCAGATTAGAATCAAGAATATAGAGAGAAAATGTCACAACCAAGCTTGCAAAAGACTTGTGAGACCTGCTGTAGTTTCTGGCACTTTGAGTGTCCTATAAGACTTTGAACCTTGAATAAGACTGAGCTGTTGTGAACACAACTGGTTCTGCTGGTCAGGTCATACTAGAATACCTCAGTGTCTGGGAAAAGCATATAGCTCATCTTTAGGGCAGCTAGTGTTGCAGTAGATAGAGTACCAGTGCAGGAGTCAGGAGGACCTGAGTTCAAATCTCACCTCTGACACTTGACACTCACTAGCTATAGTGACCTTAACCCCAATAGCCTCATCCTGGGTCATCTCCAGTCATCCTGATGAATATCTGGTCACTGGATTCAGATGACTGGAGGAGAAGTGAGGCTGGTGACCTCGCACAGTCCTCCTTCACTAGAAACAAAGTCAAGTGCAAGTCATGTCATCATTTCTCTGGTGGCATGGTCTTCTTCGGCAACAAAGGACGAACATACATAGCTCATCTTTGCTACTGATGTCGTTGCTCTTAAAATTGGACAATTGTCCCTTAAACTCAACTGCGTTTAATTCCACCAACTCATGGATTTATAGATTTGAAAAAATTACTTATTTAATTTTTAATTTATGGAATAAATAAGCACTTCCATAACACTATAATAAAAAGATGATTGCACATGAAACTGCAAAGCTATTATGTATATATGACTTGCTATTCTTTTAAAATATATAATAGTTATGTACATTTCTTTGTTTTACTTTTTTCCCTTCTCCCCAGAGATGGTCATCATTACATACAAATATGTACACACATACATATAATATATAAAATCATTCTATACATACTTCTATGTATCAGTTCTTTCTCTGGATGCAGATAGTGTCTTCCTTCATATGTCCAGATTGTTATTAATACTGTGATCAAAACAGTTACAAAGGACTCTATATGTTGAAAGCTACATCACTTTTTAAGAAATCCCCCCTCCACCTCTCCAATCACATAAAATTGGTTAGTATTTTTCCTCATGCAATTTTTTTTCTGGTAAAGAAACTTTCCAGAGCTGGCTTGATATCCTATAGCAGAGCCAAGATAAGAAAACATAATTCTAACATCTTACAGAGAAATTTGGACAATACAGAGACATCTCTGCAATCGTTTGCAAGCAGCCCACTGCATTTGAATTCAATTGCAGAGCAGAATTCTCTGTTTGTTTAGTTAGAAAATTCAGTTTGCATACTTTTAGATGAGTATCCAGTTCAGTTCTCTTATAAATCTAGCCAGTTCTTGTTTAAGAATACAGACACACAGTTGTGTTGCCCACCCTAGGTTGTGAGTATAGATTGCCATACCTTATTGTTGAGTTTCCTACCTACTTGTCTCAGCTCCCTCCAAGACTCTGTAAATACCGTGATGCTAGAAACCCAAGATTTTACCTTTTCTATGTCTTATGAAGGGCCAGGTTTAGTAAAGTCACTTAATGGATACTTGGCGCCTTGACTGGACATAGCATTTATTACATTTAGTAGATATGGGGTCTTATTTGATTGGTATAATGGACAAATTGTGTCCATTTATCCAAGGAGACTAAATTGACTCTTAGAGCAACATAGCATTTTAGCACTGAAAGGGGCCTGAGGGATGAAGTAGCTTATCTAATCCCTTCATCTTCCATGTGAGAAAACTGAGTCCTGTAGAAAGATAACATGAATTTCTAGGATCCTATAGCTCATGAATGACGGAAAAAGGCATATAATCGAGGCCTCCTAAGTCCTGTTCCTATTTTAGCTTTTTTTCCCCCTCTTCACCAGAGGTATCAAACATGTAGCTCACAACACTCTTGAGTGGGGCCCAAACCAGATTAAAATATAATTGAGAAATATTTGACAAAATAAATAAAAATACAATACAAAATAGATAATATTACATTTTCAGACTAAATCAATATGTATCCTACTGGGATCTTTAGATTAGTGGTCCAGTTTCTATTTGTACTGCCTTTCCAAGGGAAATCTCATTTTTAATTTCATATTTATTTCCCTTTGTTTTCTTGACTGAAGCAATGAATTGATAACATATAGAACTCATTCATCAGTGTCTGCATTTATATGTACACAAATAATAAAATAATAGAAACATATTTATGATACTATTTTGTAATCAATAGAATGCCTTGTTAAAAGACTAGCAGGGTTGTAGAAAGAGGTAAGTTCACATGTAATGTGACCAAGAAACTGACCATATCTGATAGATATAATTGACTGCAATAACAAGACATCCCTGTTGCCCCATATATATGGCTCTCACTCTATGTATACATATATGTCTCTCTCTTTTTCTCTCTCTCTCTTTCTCTCTATTTTTGTATTGCCTGCCCAAGATATACCTATATCCATATAAGTAAACATATGCACATATTTATTTGTGTACATATATGCACATATTTATGTATATATACATATATTTATATGTGCATATATAAATAACATTATCAAAACCATTTTATCTGTTTGAATGCAGAGATCACAATTTTCCTTCAAATAATCTAGAAATAATGTCCCCCAAAGTTACAACCATAATTGTAAAGAATGTGAGTGGAATGTTTAGTAATGGAAAGGTTGGTACAACCTTGAAACCTCGTGGAACTCCTTTAAAAAAATAATCCTTAACTTAATTATACTCTAAATAGGGATGGTGACAACTGGGGATGCACAAATCATATTGCAGTGAAATTTCTAGTAGCTCATGAAAACAGAACCATCCTATGTTGTAAATGCAAAGGTAAGAGCAGTCTCAATAGGGCTGAGCATGTACACCCAGGTTTAGGCGTTATCTTAGGCAGATCCTATAAATGAACAAAGCTTGCATCAGATTTAAATAGAAGGAAGACAGTGTGCTTGATTATTTGGGAAATAACAAAGTTATTTCAGTGACCCCGTGTTTTGTCTAGAAAAAGATGTCCATGTTTTTATCAGCATACTATTCTGGTAATTATGGAATGAAACATTCTCCAAAGAACTGAAGCTGAGGGTCACCCAGAATGCAATGGGGAGACACATGGTGGACATGAGCAGGTTGCAACATGTTATAAACACACAATTACATAGGGAAGGCACTGTAAGAGATTTTATCGATTAATTGTGCAGTTGCAAAAGATGGTATTGTCATATAGCAAGAATGAGGCATAATAGATATTCCGTGTCCCCCATCAGCACCCTTGTGATGCCAAGAGGACTCACGGATGGCCTCCAACATGCTGAGTGGAACCCTTGTGGCACATTCATGGCAGGGTATGGAAAAGAATCACCCAACCTAGGCAGATGAAAATGCGATCTTATCATTGAAAAGAACATGTACTTCAGTGAGATCCGAGATCCAATGGAGTTTTTGAGTACTTTTTGTAAAACTCTTATTGTCATTTAGATAGAATGAATCCATTAGTGTAACTACTCCTAGTATTGGATGGATTGTGTGTAATGAGGAAAATACACCTGTAGTGTAGGTGAGGTCAGCCATGTGGTACTTAGACTTGCCTTGTAGGAGTACAGGAGATGTAAATTCATATGGGATGTGATAAGCATACGTACATATCTATAAGTTATAATTGTATTATCAAGAAGATCATATTGCCTAATGTATACAAAAAGATGCAGGCATTTTTTTGTGAACAAATGAGAAAAAAATATGGCAGCATGGTGCAGTAGAAATAACACTTGGTGGGGATCTATTTCCACATTTGTGTAATGTGAATTGGTTGGATTAGGAGATCTCCAAAAATGTGATATATTATTACATTAACTGTTTAGAGTATACAAAAGAGATGATGCTAACTCATTTTTGTAGTATTTACTTGGAATAACCCTGTGATGTAGAAAATACAAAATCTTACTATTACCCTCATTTTACTGATGAAGAAACTGGGACTTGATGTGTTTAAGCCAAGGGTCATATAGTCATGAGTTGCAGAATCAAGAATTTAACTTAGATTTTCTGTTCCCAAAAATTTTGAAGAGCTGAGATGACCCTTCAGTTGTCTAAGAGTTCTTTTAGAAACTTGGCTACGATTTCTGATCTTAGTTCTGAAAAAAAAGACCTCAATTATATTTCTCAGACTCTACAGATCTGGTTTCTTTATCTGCAAAGTCAAGGATGGAAAAAAAAAACCAGTTGATGAATCTTACACAATTTCTGCAAGAAATAAGTTTCTTAAATAATAGTTTAAAGCTCTGCTAAAGATAAAGTGCTTTATGGATGTGAATTATGATTATAATAATTTTAATGACCAAGTTGATGGGTAAATGTGACCACATACAATGGGATTTCCAAAAAGACTGAAGTAGTTCATATAAAAAATTTAGAAAAAAAAAGAGAGACATCTCCCATGCAGACAAAAGGGTAAACAATGAGGAGATGGGGAAAGTTATTTGTTATGGGATCAGGAATAACTAATGTGCCAAGGGAGCAGAAACCACAAAGATTATTCTATAAAATACTGTCAGGAAAGCTGACTTGGCAGCTCATTACTAATGGTGCTATGGTGCACATCTGCTTACAATGGAAGATATACATATTGTGCAACCAACAGTTTCAGGCACGTTACAAAGAAAGTTTGATTCTCAAGTTATTCATGTTAGGAGAACATCTGCTCTTGCTGGAACTTTGGGTGTCTTGCTTTTTGGTCAAGCAGTCTCATTTCCACCCTTCTCAACTATGGCAAAGTGGGAAACATTGTCAAGGTATGGCAGAATAATCCCAAGCTTCCTCCATAGCTCTACATACCTCCCTCACCTCCTCCCATGCATCCCTCTCAGTCATGGTATGGTTAAACTCAATAATTGCTGTTACTGCTTCCAAAGCAGCGTCACTCAGTCCTTTATGACTTTGATTGTGTCAGTTGTTGATAGACAGAGAGTCATTTGTTTATTTCTCTGGGATATTCAGGGGAGGATTTGGGAGGTAAGTAAGGGGAAAGACTTTCTTCGCTTCAAAAATCAGTAAATACAGTTATCAAAATTCTAAAGTCTTTCATGGGATCATAGGATCATGTCTTTAGAACTGGAAATGACTTCAGAAACTCTTTAGTTCATCTCTTTTTATTTTTTACAATTAATATTGTTTATAATTATGTATATATATATATTTGAGTATACATACATATAAATATATATTTTCATATGTACAGAGAGAGGAGAAAAGGAGTGGAGATGGGAGAGAGACAGAGAAAGAGACAGAGAGGGACAGAGACAAAAAGACCAATAGAGACAGAGTGTTCTTAGGTTTGTAAAGAACTTTACATGTTATTTAATTTGATCCTCAACAACTTCTGTGAAGTAGGTGCTATTATTGTCACTATTTTAATGAAGAAGGAACTGAGGCAGAGACAGTTTAACTGATGTGCCTGGGTCACATGACTATTATCTGAAGTAGAATTTGAACTCAGGTTTTCTGGACTCTGGGTCCAGTCCTCTATCTGGATGCCACCTCACTGACTCAATAAAGAAACAAAGGCTCAAAGAAAGGATGACTTGTTCATACAGATGATAAGTGGCAGAGCCAGGATTAGAACTCACATTCTCTTGCTTCAGATTCTGTCTTCTCATGTGAGGGGAGCAGCAGACAGAATGTTGCATTTGTTCATCTAGATTTTTGTTTATTATTTCAAAACCTAGATGCTCTCTATTAGTGCAAATCATGAGTTTGTACTACCTAAGTAGGTTGTTTTCACCAGTCGTGGTGGACCAAAGAAAGAAACAAGCAAAAACCCATCACCTGGAAGAGTTTCTCTGGGCTTCAGAAGGTAGGTACATAAGGGACAGAGATATATATCTATTTGCAGGGACTGTGTTGGAACCTTCTAGCTTGGTGCAACCAGCCAGGGCCTGTACTCTTGCTGGCATAGCCTATGAGCCCCCAGGGGACTCTTCCACACTATGGGAGGCACAGTATGGTTTTGAAGTAGGATTTCAATGTAGTTGAAATCCCCAATTACCTTTAAAAATTCTTATGAAAAGCCTAAATGTAGCTAACTCTGCTTCTTAATGAATATCAGAATATCCACTGGCAAGATTTTAGGGCAATCTCAATCTTGCCATACTCTGGTTGGCCACTCATCAAAGCTGCAAAGGAAGCATTTTTCTTTAATTCCCTCAGAAGGGAAGTTCCTTTTGAGCCCATTTTTATCACATAAAAGTCTTTCTACTCTTTTTCCCAGAGCCTTCACACTTGGCAGCCCCCTGTCCCTGTGCAGTCCTACACTGGATCCAAGTCTTCCCTGCCTCCAGTCACTCAGTTACTCTCCCCTTTTCATATCCAAGTCAACATGTCCAGCCAAGATGGACACAGAAGAACAAACAACTTGAAGCCTAACCCTGCTCAGAGAGTATTTATCTTTGAATCTCTATGGGCCCTTACCCTGGGATCCCTGAACTTTAAAAAATACTTTGATAATTGTGATTCAGTACAATTTATCTCTTTGCAATCCTATATACTTTATTTTAAACGTTTAAAAATATTCTGAAAAGAGGTCTATAGGCTTTATCCAACTACGAAAGGGGTCTGTGGCCCCCGAATGTTTAGAATCCTTAAATCAGATGATCGAATGTGTATGACAGATGCTTTTGAGGACCTTCTTGGCATGTCTTGCCTAATGGCCAACACATGTTATGCAATAAAAAGAACAAGAGTTCTTTACTTCACATCTCCCTTCTGAAAGATCGACAACCCATCTCTTATACTAAAGGTTTAGGATGTCACATTGTCTTCATCATCATCGTCATCACCATCATCATGGTCATAGTTAGCAATTATATAGAACTTTAAGGTTTGTAAAGAGCTTTATCTCATTGATCCTCACAGCAGCCCTGTGCTATTATTATCCTAATTTTCCAGACAAGGAAACTGAGGCTGAGAACAGTTAAGTAACTTGACCAGGGTCACACAACTAGTTAATTTTTGGAGCAGGTTTTGAATTCAGATCTTCCTGATTCCAAGTCCAGCATTCTTTCCACTGAATCACCAAGGTGCACCATCAATGTGTATCCATGGTAACTCATTTTAATAAAAATATATTAAGCCTCAAGTATGTGAAGAATGAGCAGCAGCTTGCTTTAGGTTTTAGTGGAGGTTTTTTTTTAGTTTTCCCTAAAGTCGGGAAAACATAAGTTCAAATCTTGTTTCTTACCCAGATTGACTAATTAAGCCTGGCTGAGTTACTTAAACTCTCAGTTGTTCCCCAACTCTGATCTGTACATTTGGCAGAGCAGTTGGAAATCTGCCTTGTTAAAACAAGTTTTCTTATCAGAAGTTCCTTACGCTCATGATATCACAAGCACAGAACTCTTCTTCCCTCTCCCCAGGTTCCACCTCTAGCATCCATTCTCCTAGGCACTAGTGGTACAAAAATGATCAATAAGATAGTCCCTTAGGGCCTTACACTCTAATGAAAGAGGATATGGGACACACACACACACACACACACACACACACACACACACACACACACAATGTAGTAAGCGACAGGATATAGCATGCCTTATAGCAGCTATCTTCAACCTGAAAAATGTGACCATGTTCTTTCATATTCTGATGAATGGATTTCAACAAGATTGCTTTTCTTGGTCATCCCATGACTTTTACTGTCGATATTTAAAAGGATCATTCTGAGAACTGGTCCTCAAGCTTCACCAGACTGCCAATGGAGTCCACGGCACAGAAAAGGTTTAGAATCTTTGCTATAGCGATAAAAGAGAACCAGGTAAAGTAATCTGAGAACTCTGAGGACAAAGGGATCACTTCCAATGGGGGCCATCAAGGAAGATGTCACAGGAGAACTGGTATTTGAGTTTAGCCTTCAAGAAATATTGTTGTTGTACAGTTGCTTTTCAGCTTTGTCCAACTCTTTGCGACCTTATTTGGGGTTTTCTTGGCAAAGATACTGGAGTGACTTGCTGTTTCCTTCTCCAACTCATTTTATAGATGAGAAAATTGAGGCAAACAGGGTGAAATGGCTTGCCCTGGGTCACACAGCTGGTAATTGTCTGAGGCTGGATTTGAACTCAGGAAGAGTCTTCTCGACTCCAGATCCAACACTTTATCCACTGTGCCACCTAGCTGCCATTGAAGGGATAGAGCTAGCATTTGTATGGTGCCATGAGGTTCCAGAGTGCTATATATAGGCCATTTCATTGGATGTTCACTACAACCCTGTAAGATTAGGACTCTTATTATTCCCATTTTCCAGATGAGGAAACTGAGTCTGGGAAAGCAACTGGCCCAGAGACAGCGTATGAACTCCAGTCTTCCTGACTCCAAGTCAAGCCTTCTTACCCACTGCAACCCCTATACGCCTTTAGCTGTGTGTATGGGTGGGGGAAGGTTACTTCTCAAAGTATAAGGAGACTCTGTGAGCAAAGGCACGGAGAGGGTTGGGGTTGTGAGCAAGATATGAAAGAGGGACAGAGAATAGTCCAAGCAATTGATCGTGTTGTATTTACGTGTGGCTAAAAGGACAAATGCATGTCAAGGAGTCTGCATCCCCTGTCTTTTGCCTGGATCTGTTTGCTCTTTGCTGGGTCTGGTATGGGCAGAGCTCTGTCTGCTCATAGGCCACTTGACACCCTTGCTCAAAATCTCTGATTACTGTGTATTATGTCAGTTGATGTGCTGCTATTTCTTGGCTTTCTCCAACCTATTTCTATCTCCTTCTGTTGCTCTGGTCTGAATTTAAAGCGCCTTTCTTCCCCTGGCCTGGGCTCAGCACACAATTGCTGCTTAAACATTCTTTCATCCATCACCTTCCTGAGCTCCAACCAATAGAGCTGAGCTGTAGCTATGGTATCATCACTGTTGAGGGACTGATTCCATTGCAGGAAGTCACCGCTGCTTAGTGTGGCTTTGTGTTTGATCCTGAGTGTTGCTTGTTGGTAACGCTGATGACACGGCTCATGGAACTGTATGCAATGCCTGGGGTGAGGCCAAGTCTTGTTTCCCTGTCACATATAGATTGAATAACCGAGCACAATATAGGTTGAACACTATAATGCTTTGTAATGTTTTATTTAGTTTTTAGCTTTCTGTCTTGCTGATGCTGAAAAGTCTGCAAGCATCTGAAAGACGTGCTGATTTTCTTAATTTTTTGTTTCTTTCTTTCAGTGCATCCATTGACAGCAGAATCTGGAGGCAGATTTCTGTCCTGTATTGCCATTGGAAGTCTTTGGCTGAATGCGGCTTCCCTATATAATCTTAATCTTTCAGGTTTCAGTGCTCTGTTGACTTTGAAAAATGGTTCCTTTTTATTTCCCTGCTTGCATGTCCTTCTGCATGACAGAGTACAGAATTTGGCCTGTATAATGGAAAGAATGCTGGAATATGAGTCAGAATCAACCAGCAAGCATTTATATAATAGTAAGCCTACTATGTGCCAAGCACTATACTAGGTGCTGGGGATAAAAGGAAGGAAGGAAGGAATGAAGGAACGAAGGAAGGAAGGAAGGAAGGAAGGAAGGAAGGAAGGAAGGAAGGAAGGGAGGAAGGAATGAAGGAACGAAGGAAGGAAGGAAGGAAGGAATGAAGGAAGGAAGGAAGGAAGGAGGGAGGAAAGAAGGAAGGAAGGAAGGAAGGAAGGAAGGAAGGAAGGAAGGAAGGAAGGAAGGAAGGAAGGAAGGAAGGAGGGAGGAAAGAAGGAAGGAAGGAAGGAAGAGAGGGAGAAAAGGAAAGGAAAGGAAAGGAAAGGAAAAAAGGAAAGGAAAGGAAAGGAAGGAAGAAAGGAAGGAGGGAAGTAAGGAAGAAAGAAAAAGAAACTGTCCTTGTTCTTAAGGGACTTATATTTAGACCTGGGTTTGAATCTTACCTTTGCTACACACAAGCTGTGTGATCTTAGGCAAGTCACTTCTCTGTATCTCTAGATTTAGTTTTCTCAACTAAAAAGAAAAAAGAAGAGATTAATTCAGTTGTTATTCAGTTATTATTAAATAGAATGGAAACAATGCCTTTTTAGTTTGTATAGTCCTGGCACACACTGGTTGTTATGGTAGTGGTGGTGGTGGTTTAAGGGTAACACTATGTAGTTCTGTGATTGTGTGTGATGACATTCTCATGGGAGAATAGATTTAGGTTGGAAGGGACTTTAGAGAAGCCACCTACTTTGAACCCCATATTTAATGAGGAGACTAAGACCCTGGCAGCTAGGTGGCACAGTGAATAGAGTGCTGGGCCTGGAGTCAGGAAGCCCTGAGTTCAGTTTTAACCTCAAACACTTTCTAGCTGTATGGCCCTGGGCAAGTCACTTAACCTCTTTCTGCTTCATTTTCTAAAATAGGGATAATAATAGCACCTACTGCATAAGGTTATTGGGAGAGTCAAATAAAATAATTTTTTTATGCGGTTCCTGGCATAGCGTTGGTGCTTAATAAATGCTTGTTTCCTGCCTTCTATGGTTACACAGTGGAAGTGCTTGGCACTTGAAAGAGAGCTCTGTGGGATGGAAGACTCTTCTCAGTTGCTGTATAATTCCAGTCCAACTAATATATTCTTTTTAGATGAAATTTTATTGGTTTTTCCAATTTGTTTTTTTCCAGTTGCCATTCCAACAATTTTCCATTGTTGAGCATTCCTTTTTTTCTCTCTCTTCCATCCCCTTACTCCATAGGGGAAAAAAAGAGAAAGAAAAAGAAAATTCTTGTTATAAATATTCTGTCAAGAGGTGAGTAGACTGCTTTATCACCACTTCTCTGAGATCATGATTGACATTCATCAGAGTTCCCAATAAATTCCTTTAAATTTCCTTAATTTTTACAATGCTGATATTATAGTATAAAAATGTTGCTGACTTTTGTTCACATTATTCTGTATCAGTCCATTCAGTTCTTCCCAGGCTTCTCTGAAACTATTTTTTTTGTCGTTTCTTATACCTCGATGGCATTCTATCTACATACCATAATTTTTCAGCCAGTCCTTAATTAATAGGCACCCCATTAGTTTCCAGTCCTTTGCCTCTACAAAAAGAGTTACTGCAAATATTTTTGTACTTATAGGAGCTTTCCCTCTTTCTTCTATCTCTTTGGAGTATAGAACTAGTAGTAGTAAAATTGGTCAGAGGAAATACATTGTTCAGTAACTCCTGGGGCTTGGTTCCAAATTCCTTTTTTGAAGGGCTAGATTAATCTAAGGTTCCATCTAGAGTACATCAATATGCTTGCTTTCCCACACCCCCTTCAACATTTGTAATTTTCCATTTGGGGGTCAGCTTTGCTGATCTGATGGGTATGAGGAGAAGTTGACTTAATTTATTTCTTTAATTATTAGTGATTTAGAACTTTTTTCATATGCCTATATCAAAAGATGAAAGTCAGCTCTAGCTTTTAATAGAAGTTTGATTTATCCTTGACAAGTGCTTATTGCTGAATCACTTATCCCCTCTTAGATTATTTAGAGTAATGTTTTTCTTCTGCAGTCAGGCCAGTTTCATTACTGTGCCTTGTTCATGTTCTCCTCACTCTTTGCTGTGATCCCGTCCCCAACGTTATCTCCCAACTTCTCCCCAAAGTTCAAATTTTCTACTTCTTTCCAAGGCCCATCTCAAATTCTGCTCCCTTAATGATTCCTTTCCTCCTAGCTATAAGACAATAGAGTACAGTGGACAGATCCAGTTTGTACCTATGTGACTTTGGCCAATTTATTCAATCCCTCTCTTCCTTATTTTCTTCACCTGTAAACTGAGGGAGGTGGATTAGGTTTTTTTTCCTAGCAATAAATTCTGAGATAAAGTCATAACTTAATTGATTATTGACATTCATCAAAGCTCCTAAGTCTTTAAATTTCATTCATTTTTATGATATTGATATTATAGTATAAATTTGTCTCTTGCTTTTGCTTATGTCATTGCCATGAATGGTCTTTCCTCCTCAGTACTTGAAATGTACAACAGCAGAGTTTTTAGTTGTTTTAGGTATGTCATCATTCTTGCTAAAGTGGAAAGCAAGAACCACTTTTTCTTTCATTTGTGCTTCTAATAAAGTATGTGATAACATACTTTGGCCTGACAAATCATAGACTCGCAGGATCTCAGGATTATAAGAGAACTCAGAGGTCATCTTGTACCATTGGTATAGCATCTCTACTCAATGGTCATGTAGCTTCTTCTTGATCTTGGAGGATGGGGAATGGGTGGTCTCCTCAGGCAATCTATCCTGCTTTTAGACACTTGTAATTCTTAGGAAGTCTTTCTTTATATCAACCTGAATCTATCTCTGGAAATGTCTACCCATTGTTTCTAGTCATGCCCTCTGGGGTTAAGCAGAACAAGCTTAATCCCTCTTCCCACATGACAGCCTTTCAGATACATGAAGACAGCTCTCATGCCCTCCCTCTTTAGGCTTCTTTTCCCCAGGGTAAACATTCCCACTTCCTACAATCCATCTTCATATTGCCGTGTTCTCTAGTCTTCTTACCATCCTGGTTACCAAAGCACAATGAGACCATGGTAACCCTCATTCTGGATGCTGTACCTCTAAGATTTTGTGCATTCTTTTGACTTTTATGTCAAGTTGTTGACTCATACTGAACTACTGTAATCCACTAACCTCCCAGGTCTTTTGCTTTCCCCACATGAACTGTTGTCTAACCACACCTCCCCATCTTGTATTCATGCGTTTTTTGAAACTTAAGTGAAGGATGTTATAATCAAGCACCCCTACTAATTATCGCTTTTTTAGGTTGAGCCCAATTCTCTAGCCCATTGAGTTCATTTTAAGTCCAAACGCTGTCCTCTAAAATGTTAACTATCTCTCTTAGCTTCCTTTCATAAATTTGATTAGTATGCCTTCATCCAAATCATTAGATGGGTCAAGGACAGATTCTTAGAGTACTCCACTAGAGTTCTTCCTCCAGGTGAACAATTCCTTCTTTCTGGTAATTCAACCAGCTGTGACTCCTCCTGCCAATATTATCATCTAAGCCATGTCTTGTTCCCAGAATTGTCCAATGCTTCTTTGAAGCTTAGGAGTCCTATTTATAGTAAACTTAAAAAATTTTTTTTTGCTAATCTGGAATTAACTACAATAATGGAAAAGTGGTGATATAGTAAAAAAGAACACTGACTCAGGAATTGGAGGTCTTGGGCCCATATCTCATCTCTAATGTTTATTACCTGCATGACTCTGGGGCCTCAGTTTTCTCAACTATATAATAAAGGGGTTAGAACAAGAAGGCCCCTAAGGGTCCTTCCAGCTTTACACCTATAATCTTTTAAAGAATGAAATTCCTATACACTTAAAATACCAGTAGACCTCTTGAATGGCACCAGTGAGATAGAAAAAAATAAGTAAAGAAAGGATTCTTGCCTGCTGGGTAGATACTCTAAGATGACGTGGTAAAACATAGATAAATTTGAATAGGATGAGAATATGTGTGTGTGTTTGTATTTGTGTGTGTGTGTGTGTGTGTTTCATTCTATTTTAGAGGAAGACATATCCATACCAATAAAACCATAACATACTCAAGGCTTTTAAAGTTCAGAACTGAAGTGATTTGTATTGTATTGATTTTAAACAAATTTTCGCATGTTGGCTTCTACATTTACTAAAAATATCTGCCTTATCTGGCAGCTTTGCAGGAAATTTTAGCAACTGTTATGAATTGTTATCTAAAACATGCCCATTCTTTTAGTGCTATTGGGTAATCTACAAAAACTTTTTCTCATTTTTAGAACAATGAAAAATGGGGGAAAGGGAAGAAGAATCTTTTTTTCTTTGTCAGAAACTTAGGAATATTCTTTTTCTACCATAAACCTCTTTGAGTTCAAGGCCTAGGACTGTCCCTAATCTCTATAAATGACATCTTGGCATTCAGAACTATGCATAATTTATGTGCTAAATATCCTGCATATGAGATGCAAAGTTTACAAGTCAAAACAAGACTGCTTGAACTGCCAAATCTGAGGCTGACTACGCTATGCTCCAACACTCTGGGTCTTCAGACATCATCACCAATAATGATTTGTGGGTTCGCAGCTCAGCTGGATGTTTGGCTGGTGATGTGTGAAGTAGAACAGAATGTGGCTTGCTCCCCATCAGCTCAGTCAGCTGAGCATCTCGGAGCAGTGCAAACTTGCCTTTGTGGATGCAAGGATACACCTCTACATGAAGGCAGCCATGAGTCAGAAGATATACAGGGTGGACAGTTAAAAATGGCTTTCTTCTTCCCCCCTCCCAAACTCTTCTTAGACCCAAACCACCCCTCAGTGCTAAAAGAGCACACACACACACACACACACACACACACACACACTCACGCACTTACACATAGATAATAATTGACTTAATAGCAGGGAAAATTATGCGACGAAACATCAGATAAAATCTAGTCTCAGCATGAAAAGCAAGTTAAGAGTCATCTTTAGGCGCTGTGATTTCTAACACAAAGCATGACATTCTAAAGAGTGAAGTCATTTTCTTCTAAGTACAGAAAATATGTGCAAACCTTTGCGTCAACCTCAGATGAAAAAATAGAAGTGATTGTAGAATCCTTTCCTCCTTGGACCCCCTGTTCCCTATCTAACCATTATTAAACACTATTTAAATCTCTCTTGTTGGGTCTTTCAAATCTCCAGGTTATCAAGCCAGTTTTCTGGTTCATGTTAAAATATTTGTCACTATTTTCCTGATTACATAATATTTAGAATTAGTATGTGATATCAAAAAGAACATTTTTTTCTCAGCTTTACCCCATTGCTTTGCTTAGATTGTGCCTCTAGACACATTTCTTCCATCTTATTATGAATTGAGCATTCTTCAGAGATATAGAATATAAGTATAGTGACCAAGGATCTGAGGGCTTCAAATGAATCTGTAAACTTAGACCACCATTCCAAAACAATTACAAGTACTTCATTAAACATTTCATGCATCTTGGAGATAGCAGAACTGCCTAGAACCTTCTTATATGAAATGCTCTGCGTTAATAAGGCCCACTGCGGCACTCATCAGTTAAGTGTTTTATCTGTCTCTTCATCTCAAAGTCAGTCAGTACCATAGCTTTAAACAGGAAAGTTTGAGTTCTCCCTGGGAAAGAAAATTAAGAAAAATACAACTATCAAGTGTTGTTTGGGGAATAAACAAATATTGCATCTGATTTGTAGCAAAAGGGCTTTAGGAAACAAAAATGTGTAGAAAAGAAATAGCTAGGTAATTAATTGATGACAAACCCTTCACAGAGGATATTCCCAAAATTACAAGGTTGAGTGTTTGTAATTCATAATAATTCATAATGAACACTATATGAAAACCAGCAAAAGTCCTTTCACATTACACATGGGTGAATATTCTTTGCAACCATTAAAATATTTTAGCAAAGGATTGAAAATATATTTCTAGCAAATTTAAAAGATCTCTGTTATGGAAAAAGTAGAAATTATGCAAAAAAACAAAAGGCTTTTTGAAGCCAAATTGGAGTCTACAGGTAATACTAGCTCTTTGAAATATCAAAAGGCAGAAATAACTCTTGCATACAACACAAATTCTGCTTTGGTCTTAATTCTAAAATAGGACAAGTCATATTTCAGTATTTGAGGGATCCAGGAACTCATCACAAATTATATCTACACCTCCTCCTCCTGGTGCATGCCTTTCCATAAATGCTCCATAGAATATGTACCTAAAATGCTCGTTCTTTTTATAGTTTGTAACCACTATTACAGAACTTGAGCCCTCTTTTTGTTATGTTTTACTCTTCCCACCGCACCCTGCCCCCAACTGCTTGTACACATCCTTGTTCATGGTTTTTACATTCCAAGTAGAACAAATAATTCCCGGTAAGACGCTTTGCGTCGTTTACTTATCATGCATCTTCCCATTATCCTTGGGGTTCCCTAATTTGAACTTTTTTAGAGATAGTTGTGTTCTATGATATTCAGTCATATTATTATTAGGAAAATATTAATATTTAGAAATGATATGCACTTGTGGCAAAAAAAATGAACCAACAAAACAGCTTGGGATTGGTTTCCATGTGCAATTTTCCAAATGTGATCTAGCCTAGTCTCTTCTTCCTATTCAGTTTTTGGGCCTAACTCATTGTCCATCTGTGGTATCTCTCCAAGAGAGATGAGCTGACTCAATTGGCCGTCAATCAAACCACATTCCATAAACTGAGCAATAAGCATTGCCCAGATGCTTAAAATGATCTTTTTTGAATGGCTGTGGATTTCATTAAGAAGGTTCTCCAGTGTTCCAGGGTTTGATGTAATCAAAGCAATGTCATTTGTAGAACCATATCATATATTAACTTAGAGAGACTAATAGACAGATCAAGAGAGAAGAAATTGTGATTTGCTGCAAGGGAGGAATGGGACACAGATTACCAGCATTTTCAGTTTTCTCCTAACAGTTTAGTCTTTGTTATTTTTTAAAAACTAAAACTGAGGAATGCAAAGGGGAGGGGGGAGGGGTTGAAAACTTCATCATGATTTCAATCAATTCCTTTTCTGTTCAATGAAGTAGAGCCCTGGTAATACTTGCTATATTTGGGGGTGGGTGGGAAGGTTCTGGTAAGAATTAAAAGCTAAAAATGAGTTTTTGGCCATAAGTCAGAGGAAAGTTGAAATGAGGGGGTCCAAAGAGATAACAGAGGAGTTATAGATGACAGTTAGATAACAGAGAGAACATGTGGTGCTAGCCTGATCATTTTTGCCTTCTGGTGCAGCTTGGCTGAGAGGAAAGAGGCTCATAGTTATTGACTAAATGTGTTGAAAGAGTGGCATTCCTCCTGTTACAGAGAAAGGCTTATAAATCACAGCACACCCAAATGGGTGGTATTAAGAGCAACAAAGGGCCCTTGAAAAGTAGCATTTCAGTTGAAGGGGCCCAGTAGCAGGCTACAAAGATTAGATGTAAATAACCACCGAATTCTCCGGATAGTAGTCTGACATGATCCTGAAGCTATAAAGATAAATGAAGACCAGTGAGAATGGAAAATGAGGTCCATATGGAAGCAATAGAAAGTAGTGCCCAGCAGTGATGAAACCCAGCAGAGATGATACTAGCAAAAATCAAGTCATTCTGAAGCATTGGAGGTGTTAGCTGTCACTCCATGAATACGTCTTGGCCATGTATTTTTCCTGAGTGCATGGGCTTCCACCTGGTTTCTCTCGGTATATATCCTTCAAATGTGTACGTTCCTTATGTGATCATTATGCAAGTTTACACTTAGTGTGTATGAGTATTTGTGGGATAGTGAACTCTAAGCTAATGGGGGATGGGGATGGGGCAAAGAGATTTTCTGTTTCTGTTTTATTTTTCCTAAACTATTTCCGTAAATGCTTTTACTTAGAACTAAGTGTGTGAGCTGGATGATTAGAACACTAACAGCCAAGTCCAATGGATGGCATGCTAAACTTGGGGAGGGAAAGACCTGGACTCGAATCCTACCTTGGTCACCAACTAGTTATGTGACCCCATGAAGGTCACTGGAGGGAATTCTGGATGCTACATTAGGAATTTCCTTTCTACTTGGACTTGGCACAGGACATTTTTCATGATACTGATAAATGCTTTTGGTAGGCATGAGAACCACAGTTATGCTTTATTTGGTTTTAATGCTTAGACAATTCCTGAACCTCAGATGATCCCTGATCCCTGAGCAATTCCTGTGGTTACATCTATCTTGAAATCTTTTGTAGAGGGCATATACTGACAAAAATCAAGTCAAACTTTCTGCTGAGATGGATAGGGAGGGAGCATGAGGTTACCAGGTTTCCAACCACATGGGCATGAGATCAGGTTTTCATCTGACTGAGAAATCTATGCAGCAATACATTGGAGGGTCAGGAAAGTCTCTGAAGGAAGATAAGATTCTAAAAAACAGAGGCAAAGCAGGACTCCATTTCCTAGATATAGGATAGCTTGTGCCTGACGGCATGGAGACTGGAGAAGGAATGGTGAGTAGGGAATCAGAAAGCAGGGTAGTTTCCAGTAGAAGATGAATGAATCAAGAGCAAAATGATGTAAATCTGAAAGAGTTTGAATCAGGATATGAATATTAAATAAATAAACAGAGTATTCAATACTGAACTGAAGAGTACATATTTTATCATAAACGCAATAAGGATCAATTGAACATTGCTTGACAGTGGGATAAAGTGGTCAGACTTGTGTTTTAGAAGGATTATTTTGGCAATAATGTGGGGGGATGGATTATGTAAGGGAGGGTCTGGAAGCTGATATTCAAATTCAGAAGCCATTGAAATAAATGATGAGGATTTGAACTAGGGAGGTATAGAAGAGAAGGGTACAGAGTAAAGAGATGATGTGAAAATGAACAATTCATGGCAACTGGTTGGATGTGTGGGGTAAAAAGAGTGAAAAACTCAGATTGCCTGTGAGGTTGCAGACCTGAGTGAATGGAAGGATAGTGGTGCTATTAAGTGATATGGTGAATTTGAGAGATTTAGGGGGATACATAATGAATTCTGTTTCAGACATGTTGACATTAATATGTTTGTGGAACATCCAAGAGAAGATGTGGATGGAGCCAGTAGTTGAAGATCCAGAATTGGTGTTTAGGAAAAGATTAAATTCTAAAATAGATTTTGGAATCATCTGAATAAAACTAGTGGGAACTGATGGGATTACCAATCAATCATCAATAAGTAAACATTTATTAAAAGTTTACTATGTACCAGGTACTATGCTAAGTGTTGGGGATACAAAGAGAGGGAAGGGATGGGATGTAGAAAGAGAAGAAAGCCCAGGACAGAGGGAACATTAATAGTTAGAGAGAAGGACATAGATGATGGTCCAGCAAAGGGAAAAGAGAAAGATCTCTCAGAGGAGGAGAACCAGCAGAGAATAGGAGGAGTACAGAATTATCCATTAGATGATAAAAGTCATCAGAAACTCAGAGAAGTTAAGCAGGGTGTATACTGATAAAAGATTACCTTATTCAGCAGTTAAGAGATCATTGAGAACCTTGGAGGGAGAAGTTTCAGTTGAGTGGTGCAGCTAGAAGTCAGAGTCTAGGGGATTAAGTGAGTGAGAAGTAAGGAAGTGGAATAATTGACTATAGGTGACTATGACTAAGAGGCTGGCTATGAAGGGGAGGAAAGCTATTGGGAAAGACCTTGTGAAGGGTGGTCAGTTCAAGTGATTATTATTTTTTTTACAGAATAAGGGAGATTGAGGAATTTTATAAGCACTGATGGAGGAACCTGTAGATAAAGATGGAATGAAGATGATATAGAAGGTTTCTAGCAAATTGGGCAAAGACTGTCAAAAGATATAGATAGGTAGACAAGAAAAGAACTGTTTAAATACTGTGGATAAGTTGGCATCTGTACCACTGAAACAAGTGGCCTTGTTGTTGATCTCATGGATCCATCAAAGAAATGATTTATTAGCTTCCATTTGTCCTTCTCTCTCTGTCAAGCATCTCTCCATCACCTTTTAGATATCGCTCTTTGGTACATGGGGTACATTTTTCTTTCTTCCATCTTTTCTTTTGCTTTGTCTTTATTCATTTTTTATAAATAAAGTTAGGGAAGAGAAAAAAAGAAAGAAGTCAAGAAGTCACATAGATTAGTTCATATAATTTTTCCTTGTTTCTTGAGATTGAGAAGCAGTGTTGCAGCTGAGCCAAAGGAATAGAAGGAGATAGACTGGTATATCATTTGAAAATCTAGGTCCAATTGCTTATATGTTTCCAATGAGAAAGTTTTTGCATAGTCTTATTATTGAAATACTATAACAGAAATTTTGCCTGTTTGGGTCAGATGACATCATGGGATAATAAGAAAAAAATCCTATCATTTAAAATTACTCACTTTTACAGCACTGAATGCTGAATATCACCCACACATTGCTCTACCACAAATTCCCCATAGGCATGAGTATGATTAAATGTATTAATGTTTTCCCACTGCCCGCCAGAACTTGTTGTTTTACTTCATATAATTCTCCTCCCTTCTTTTGGGACACTTCCATAGCACTTGACTATTCTCCAGTCAGATCTAGAGTTTCCCTAATTTCGTGACTCCAAGATATAGGCAGTGTAATTTTATAAAATTGTTGTCTTGTTTACTGGAGTTCTTGGGAAGCAAAAAGAACCCCACTGAGGTGGTTCCCTGATATTTTTGTTGTAAGAGTCATCAAATTGTAGAGCTGAAATGAATCTGACTCGTAAGTATCACCTTAGTCACAGAATCATTATATTTTAGAGCTGAGAAAGATCTTTTAGCAGAATGAAACTGAGTCCCAGAGGATGGGTGGCTTACCCAAGGAAAGTCACACAATTATTTAACAATAAGTTCAGTGTCCTGACTTGGATTTCCATATTCCTTGTCCAATACAAGGATTCCAAGATATTGTATCTCTTTCCTGAATCTCCTCTCTATCTCCTCCCTCAGAAATTCTTTTAGGGTCCTAGAGGATCTGATAGAACTCTGTTGTTTTTAGGATAAAGCCTTAACTCCTCGGTCTGGCTTGGAAAATCTTTCACAATGTAGCTTCCAGTATACTTTTCCAGGTTTATTATAATTTACTTTTCAAACATTCTCTAGTCCAGCCAAACTGGCCTATTTTCTGTTCCCTGAAGACCAAATTCCATCTGCCATCTCTATGTCTTTGAACATGCTGTCTGCCATCTCTGTAATATAGTCTCTCCTCTCTGCTTCTTATAATCCCTAGCTCAGCTCAAGACCTTTTGCCTTTCCCTGTTTTGTATTTTTTTCTTCCTTCCTTCCTTCCTTCCTTCCTTCCTTCCTTCCTTCCTTCCTTCCTTCCTTCCTTCCTTCCTTCCTTCCTTCCTTCCTTTTTCTTTCTTTCTTTCTTTCTTTCTTTCTTTCTTTCTTTCTTTCTTTCTTTCTTTCTTTCTTTCTTTCTCTCTCTCTCTCTCTTTCTTTCTTTCTTTCTCTCTCTCTCTCTCTTCCTTCCTTCCTTCCTTCCTTCCTTCCTTCCTTAAAAGAACTTAATTATTAGCAAACACAAACATTTCACTCTACAGAGAACAGTCAATACGATTGTATATGAAACCACAAACATCTATTATGTGATTTTTAAAAAATGTATATTAACACGGTAGCAACGAAATTGCCCTACTTGTTGCCTTGTCTGAATTCTCTTCATTTTCTTCTGTGCATTATAGTGTTTTACTGATGCTCTTTGTTTTTGGTAAATCTATCATTACTCACTATTTCACTCCCTTACCTCCTGAACAAAAGCCCTCCTTTACAACAAATAATTGTAGTTAGGCAAAACAAATCAATATTTTAGCCATGTCTGAAAATGAAAGTTCATTCTGACCCTCTAGCTTGTCATCTTTCTATCAGGAGGTAGGAGGTATTAATTCTGAGAAGTGCCATGGTGTCAACTCTAGTTGCTGTGACTGCCCAGAGAACCACAGGTATGCCCAAGAAGGGCACAGGGAATTAATCACCTGCATAAATTTACCACCCAGAAGTTGCCCTTCCCAGAGGTGTATCCTCAGCTCCAGTTTCCTTGTTGGCAGAGAGCAGACCTAGAGTTTTTCAAACGAGCATCATATTCCCTCTGTCTTCCAAATGCTGTTAGGAGTCAGTATAAATATATTGTTCTGTCAAGGTTCTGGCTACGAGAGGCTAAGCAAGGCAAAGAATCTCACTCAAACATTTCAGAACCAGACCTTGGGAATAGTAAATATGATTAAGGATCACAGGCTGCCTCCAGGCCTTTTTTTTTTACCCTGGGAATTAAGAGACTCTCAGTAAAGTAAATGTGAAAATGCTGGGGAGTCAATGCCCACATAAAAGGGGAGGACAGAGGGAAGGGGAAAGTTAAGTGGTCAGATCAAATCAGTGGGGGCGAAAAGTCACCTTAAGATAGATTCAGTTTAATGCTATTAATAACTGACGTAGAATAGCAGCCCGATATTATGAATACATGGAGACGTCTACCATGAGGGCCAAAAATAATGGTGCCTGCTTTGCTGTATCCTCCATTTAAAAAATAGAATTAAAAGAAGCATAAAAAATCAGAAAATATGAAGGAATAATGAAGTTCTCGTAACTCTTGACATTGGGTAAGTTACATGACACCTCTGGGCCTCATTTTCTTTTGCTATGAAACATAAGGTTTGAACCCAATGATCTAGTGTGATTTTTGCAGTAACATTCTGTGAGGGTAAGAAATTCACTTTGTCAAAACAGCGGCTGATTATACACCAGGAACACAGGAAAACGGGTTTGGAGACTGATTTGCTTTTGTAGTTTGCCTGCCTTGCTTACAAATGACCCAGAAAGCCTCCATGAAAGCCCAGAAGCTCATTTGAGGAATTACTTTAAATTCTGTTGTAGTATGAACACTCACAATTATAAAGTACTTAGAGATAGAGACTGGACTTGTGATTTCTTTGGTCTGGGGAAACAGGCTCTTCCAATTAATCCATCAGCAAGCCTTCATTAACGTGCCAGTCAGCACCTTCTCAGAAACTGGCTTAGAGAGTTTCTTAGAGCATCGAGAGAGCTGAAATGACTTGCTGAGGGTCACCCAACCACTAAGTGTTAGAAGCAGGTCTTGATTTCAAGACTTTCTGACTCTATGGCCAGTTTTCTATCTACTCTGCTGTGATTTATATCTGTATCTATCTGTGTGTGTGTATGTGTGTGTGTGTGTGTGTGTGTGTGTGTGTTGCTTGATTTTTTATTTTTTTTGCCAACTGTATTTTGTTCTGTCCTCAGAGATACAATTTTCTCCTGTATAAGGTGCTGGATTAGCTGATTGCTAAGTCCCCTTCCACTTCTACATTCAAAGATCTGTCATGCATCGTAGATATCTTCTTTTATTGAGATTTTTATGCTTAACATTATAAGAAAGTCAAAGGTTATTCTAAGCAAAAGAATAGGAATAATTCTATACTACCCCTTATGGTGTTTACTTCTTTCTTTCTATGTATGACATTTTCTTTAAGGGTTAAAAGATTGAGGCAATTCTTACTCACACCCACAGATTTATTTGTGAATCTTTTGGACATAGTGTAGTCTAGGTCATTCCGATGTGTCAAGATGGTATTTGAGGTGGAGGGGACAGACAGGGCACAAGAAGTTGGGAAGAGACCTGGGCTGAACCTAACTGGAGCAGATAAGGCCCAAGTTTCTCCAGATGATCCAGTATTCTTGGCCTCCTAAAACTGTAGAGAGTCTAGCTGTGGGTTCACTGAAAATTTAGATTGCCTAAAGTAAAAAACTCTTGGCAAAGGTGAACTACAAGGAGAGAGTTGGTTAATAATGAACCAGTTATTGTGACAGTTTTCCTGTCTCATACAATCATGGTTTACCAGGCATTTTGCAGGATGCCTAGAGAAAACCCAGTGGGAATGTGGTAGGGATGTTCAAATATTTGAAGGATATTGTGTGAAAGAGAAATTAGAATCATTCTCTTTGGTCCCAGAACGTAGAACCAGAAGCAGGGGGTAGAAATGGTAAAAATACAAATTTAGGGTTGATAACAGGAAAATAAATAAACAGACAACTTTCTAACAATTAGAGATGCCCAAAGTTAGAAAGTACTGCCTGGGAAACAATTAGAAAATTTAAAAAAGGACTGCCTGGGAAATAATTAAATTAAATTAAATAAATTAAGAAATTAAAAAAAAATTAAAGGTCTTTATTCAGAGTCACTAGATATGTTATATGTGCTGCATTTTTTTGTATATGGGTTGGATGAGCTAGACAACTGTTGAGGTCCTGTCCACTTTCTGGGCTCTGGGATTCTCTGATACAAAGTCTAAGATGTGCCTCTTAAGTATGAGAAGTTTATAGTCTAAGTAGAGAGCTAAAAGCAATTAAAAATATAAGACTTTATATCCATGTGTTATTGACTATCTACACAAGTTCTGAATGGGATAGTCAAGCAATAAGATGGAGCCAAATTATTGCAGAGGAAGTTTCCTGGAGAAGACAGGAATCAAGCTGAACCCCAGAAGAAGGTGCAATGGAAGGAAAGATGGAGGGGAAAAAAGATATGGTGGTGGGAAAGAGAAAGGAAATCTACGTGAACAGATTGACATTGTTGAAGACCGTTGAGGTGCTCATGAGGTGCAGAACATCATATTGAGTAGATTCAGTCTCCTTAAAATCCAGATGGAAGAAATTAGACACAATGAAGTAGGCAAAAAAAAACTGCTACAGGTTTTTACAGAGAGGATTACTATGGTGTGGTAGAGGGAGCCCTGGACTTTGAGCCAGAGGATTCTAGTCCTGTGTCTGCTCCTTAACAGCTATGTGATCTTGAGAATGTCATTGAATATCTCTGAGGTGGAGGGTTTTTATTTGTACAGAGATGAGACTGGACTGGATGACCTCTCCCATTCTTCCATTTGATGATTCTATCATGTCAGTGCCATTTTAGAGGTTTCTCTCTCAGTGACACTCAGAATCTAGAATGTATTGAAGGAGAAAAGAGGTAAGGCCAGGCCACAAATTAAGAGCTGCAGCCATTATTAGCCGTAAGATAATTTGGGCTTAGATGAGGCTGATGGGAAGAGATACAAGGAAGCTCAAAAAGCAGCAAGATTTATCGGACAGGGCACTGGACCTGGAGTCAGGAAGGCCTGGTTCCAAAATCTGCCTCAGATATGACCTTGGGCAACTCCTTAACCTACTATGTTCTTCATCTATAAAATGGAGGAGTTGGACTCTATAAATTTTTAAATCCTTTCTATCTCAAAATGTAGGCAGCTAGAGAGTTCAGTGGATAGATCACTGGGCTTGGAGTCAGGAAGACCTGAGCTTAAATGTGGCCTCAGACAATCACTAACTGTGTGATCCGGGGCAAATCACTTAACCTCTGTTTGCCCACTCTGCTGGAGAAGGAAATGGCAAACTACCCCAGTAACTTTGTCAAGAAATCCTCATATGAGGCTATGAAAAGTTGGACACTACAGAATGACTGAACAATAACATCTCTGAAGCTATGATCCTATGAAGCCCTGATGTGAATAGATTATTTAATTCAATACACATGCATTAAAGGGCTTACCTTAGGCAAGCTCAGTATTAGGCCAGCAAGATGCAAATACGAGAAAACAGGATCCTTAGCTATGAGGAGTTTATAATCTAAGAAGGTAATGTTTGGAAGGGTGTGTGTGTGTGTGTGTGTGTGTGTGTGTGTGTGTGTGTGTGTGTGTGTGTGTGTGTGTGTATGTGTGTGTATGTGTGTGTGTGACAACAATGTGTGTAAGAGAAGATTATGATAGGGGAGAAATAGAATCATGCCTTAATATTAATACTTAGCATGTATCTTCTAATACGATTGCCATCTATACACACACACACACACACACACACACACATCACATTAAGCTTCATCGAGAGCAAGATGCTATCTTCAAACAAAGCCTGCTTCAACACATCTAAAAATGTCATGTTTAGCCACAACTGCAGTCTTTCCATGGAAGTTCCCCAAATATTATCCCAAACAGAGAACACCGAATGGAAAGCTAGAAATAAAACTGTCAAAAGTTACTCGGGCACGTTCCAAACTGGTTACATGTCATCACCCCAACATTTTGTGTTCAGAGAAAGGAAGGTTGGAGAGCATCTTAAAATCCAGTCTGATTTGGGAAAACAAATTGGAAGTCTCTAAATCTGGAAAATGCCTTGTCACCTGCTACACATGTAGAAAGTGGGAATTTTTTTTTTTTTTTTTAACACTGCGCACATTTATGCGGATGAGATGTGAGATGCTAGGATCTGGAGAGAGACCCTGATTTATGACAACATTTGGTACATGGTTAAAAAATGAGAACATCTCAGGATGATTCAGGGTGCAATAAGGGGATTTCCAGTGATTTGTAACAAATGTAGCAGCCCACCTTCATCTATTTTGCCAGTGAAAATTCCCCAGGAGCATGAGAAATGACAACTGGATAACCAGAGCTGTTAATAGTCTCATGTTAGTGGTTTCCATCGTATGTATCAAGAACAGAGCAGGAGGGGACTCCCACACCCGATTTTCTGGTTTAATTAGAACAGGAGCTCTAAGTCACAGCTTCACAGTAGCCAAAATTCAGCATCTTGAATAGGGTTCCTAACGTGGGGTCTGTGACCTTGGTTTTGTTTTGAAAAAATGCATTTTGATAATTGCATTTCCATATAACTGGTTCTCTTGGACATCCTATGTATTTTATTTCATTCATTCCATGACATTATTCTGAGAAGGGTTTCATTGGTTTCACCAGACTGTTAAAGGGAATCCTTGACTCATGTTAAAAAACAGGTCAAGAAACCCCTTACATCCAGAAGATGTAAAGAATACATCATATCAGGATAATAAAGGACAGAACCATGGGCAAAGGGTATGAAAGTCAGAATATTACAAATCAGAATATTAGAATGAGAGGGGCCACCTAATAATGATGCTAATAGAACAATACCACAACTAATATAAAGCTTTGAGGTATGCAAAATGGTCTAAGGATAATTTCACCTCATTTGTTCACGTTCAAATATTTTCTACTAATGAAATCTTTGTTTAGAGTCTAAACTTCTAGATCCTCGGATGTGACCATTTGACTGAGTCCAAGTTTCACAGAACAAATCCTTTGGTTAAGGGGATTTATCCTGTGAAGTTTGGATTCAGTCAAAGGGCTGCACTTGAGGACCTAGAGGGTCACAGGTGACCTCAAGGCTGCAGGTTCCCCACCCCTAGTTTACATGGCCTATCCTATAAAGATTATTCCCAGAGGCAAAGTCATCCTTTTCATTTTTGGACTAATTCTTAGACTAGGTAATAGTTAGATATAGCTATAACTATAGACATATAGATGTAAATAGAAATGAGAGAAAGAGGGAGACATACACACACAGAGAAAGAGAGAGAAAGAAACAGAGAAAGATGGGAAAGGTGTTTAGCCTCTTGGTGCCCAGGCCCATCTCTAAGACTACCAGTTGCAGAATGGATGCCCATCTGCTTTGAGAGAGATGGGGGCAGGGCGGGGAGAGTTGTCTCTCTGGGAGTTCCCTATGCCAATGAAATCATAGGTTTGATCCACTATATATTCAGACCTGTGATTTCATCCTTGTGGGGGGAATTACAGGTGTGGAAACCCCCATTATCCAATAAAAATCATCACCTCATATGTAATTCAAGAGTCTGAAAGTTGCTTGGAGGTGCTGAGAGCTTAAATGATTTTCCCATGGTAATGAAAGGAGTTTATGTTCATGGTGGGACTTGAATCTAGCTCTTCCTGATTCTAAAGTTGGCTATCTATGCCTTACTGTCTCTGTGTGTATCTGTTTGTGTGCATATGTTTGTGTGTGTCCGTGTGTACTGTATGCGTATGTATGGGCATGTATAGTATATGTGTACATGTGTGTATGTTCATGTGTGTATGTGTGTGTGATTTGTAGGTAGACAGAAATACAATTAGGCATGTCCCTGTGTCCCTACTTAGACCTGTTTAGTTATATCCACAGCATCCAAGGACATGGCCTTGCCTCTATCTCTAGTGATCTAGTGAATATGTACACACAATATGCACACAGACATATATACATACTCATCCAAATACACATGCATGTATAAATACATACAATATGTACACAATACATACATAGTTATTTCTCCTGTAATGTGCCTCCTTGTAACTCTTACCTATATGCCCCAGTTCCTGGCCTTGGAGCTCTATGGAAAGCATTGAATCTCTCTTGTCCGTGACACCCATGAATATAGCTCTCTGTTCTCTCCTTTTAAATTTTCTATTCTCACATCTTTGGTCCTTTCCTCTTATACCATGCATTGTACTCCAACTTAGTATTAGATTATCTAATAACAATATAATATTTTATAACCAGCTGCTATGGAACCAGATCCTTCTTGTGGAATCATGGAACTAAGTCTTATGATAACATACAGGGTAGAAGAAAATGAGATCCCAGCATCAACCTGCACACTTATGCAAACATACAAAAGGTCTTTCTTGCAGAGGAGTTACCTAGAGAACATAAAAAGGTCTTTAGTCAGGTAGCGAAAGAGAGAGTGTATGGTACTAGGAATCAGGAAGACCTGAGTTCAAATCCAGCCTCAGACACTTTGCTGCTGTATGACTCTGGGCAAGTCACTTCATTTCTTTCAGCCTTAGTTTCCTTATCTCTAAGGAAATGGGAAATAATAGCCCCTACCTCATAGGCAAGTTACGAGGGCCAAAGGAGTTAATAGATGTGAAATGCTTTGTAAACTTAAGGTGTTATATAAAAAGTAGCTACTTTTTAGTCTTTTATCCTAAATATATCCTTCCTGTTAGAGCCAAAAACAGTCTTTTTACCTTACTCAAAACACTCTGTCCTCATTTTCAGTAGCTGCTACTAGCTGATGCTTATATGTCATGTAACATACAACTTTGCATAGGGTAACTCACTCGAACTTCACAACTATGCGAAGTTATCAGGAAAGGTGTAATCATTTTACTGATAAGGAAACTGAGGTATGGAGTGGCTTTCCTGCCTTGTCTGAGGTCACACAGATAAATGAGTAAGTAAAAGAGTGGCTTATTTTGAGTAAATAGCATTCTTGGGATTAGAACTCATTCTACTGACTGCAAAATGCCATACTCTTTCCACCACATACCAGTTGCCTCCTTCCTGTCTTTGTCCCTGCATTCATGCATATCTCCCCTAGTTCAAATGCTATCCAACATTCAGTCATCTCTAGTCTCAATTATCATGCTGCCCCAGTTGGCTACAGGTTAGGGAATGCAGGATGGAGAGGATGAGCCACAGTCTGGCCCAAGGGTTTACCAAAATGACCCAGAGAGAAAGAGTGTTTAGAAGCTGGGAAGAGGGAGAGGAGAAGGATCTCCAGTCCTGGCCTGTGTTTGTGCATTTATTTATTCTTAGGAGTCAGATTGTATAGAGTGAGAGAGGGGAAGCACAGAGAGGTGTGTCAAGAATGGACTTTTGTTCACTCAAGGGCTCCTGGGAACCGCCTGCTTTTTCTAGCATAGTGTGGCCACACAAGGCTGACAAACATCAGCTGCTCCTGATACCATCTCCCCCGAGAAGTGTTCCTTCTCACTTCAGACGTCATGAATGTGTCCCCATCTCCACTGGCATGGTAGTTTCCTTTGAACTATGCCTTTTAATTCTTGGTTATATTCAACTTAACACATTATTTAATGTCTTGTACTTTTCTGATATTATTTCACTAAGTCTTATAAACTCCCTTGGGGCAGGACCTGGTCAATATTTTGGCATTCCTTATAGTCAGACTCATAACTTGTTCTCAGTGTGTTAATGTTGTTCAGTCATTTCAGTAGTGTGTGTGACTCTTTGTGACCCTATTTAGGATTTTCTTGGCAAGGATATTGAAATAGTTTGTCATTTCCTTCTTCAACTCATTTTACAGATGAGGGAACTGAAGCAAATAGAGGTTAAGTGACTTGCCCAGGGTCATACAGCTAGCAAGTATCTGAGACCAGATTTGAATTCAGGTCTTCTTGACTCTAGGTCCATTGTGTTACCAGCTGCCACTGAGTAGTCCTATATCCTTGTTGAATTGAACTAGATGGTATAGTGAAAACCAGAAACAAGTGGCACTCATGAGTCAGTGATAAACTTGGTATTTAAGTGACATATTGTGAAGTTATTTTTCAGTTATGTCAGACTCTTCGTGACCCCATTTGGAGTTTTCTTGGTAAAGATACTAGATGGCTTGTCATTTTCTTCTCCAGTTCATTTTACAGATGAAGAAACTGAGGCAAACAAGGTTAAGTGAGTTACTGAGGGTCACACAGCTAGTGCCTGAGTCTGGATTTGAACTCAGGGCTTCCTGACTCCACTGCCCCACCTACCTAAGTGACATAGAACTACCATAGATGTTGTCTATGTCTCAGAAAGCCTCAGAATTTCATGACAATATCACCAGTTCTCAGCATTGGAAGAAACCTCAAGGTTGTCTGATCTAACTTGGAATGGATGAACATCCTTTAAAATGTTCTTACCAAGCTACACTAATGGCAAATTATCTGCCTTCTGGGTTGACCCTTTCCATTTTTGAATAACTCCCAATGTCAGGCATTTTTTTTCTTCTTGTTTTGAGTCAAAATCTTATTCCCTAATTTCCTCTCTTTCCTATATTTGTATACTTTTGACTATAAACTAGGTAGCACAGTGGATAGAATGCTAGACTTCAAGTCCGGAAGACCCAAGTTCAAATCCAGCCTCAGACATTTAGTAAATGTGTGACCCTAGGCAAGTTATTTAATCTCTCTCTGTCTCCATTTCCTTATCTGTGAAAGGGGGGATAATAATAGCACTACCTCTGAGTGGTTGTTAGGACAAGATAATATATGTAAAGTGCTTTTCACATATTAAAGCATGTTGGATTCCTGATCATTTAAGATCTCTAATTTTCTTGACAGCTTTTGGAAGCCAATGCCTGTTGGACATAGGAAAGCATAGTGAGTAAGGGGAGGGTAGAACCAAGAAAAAGACTAATTGCAAACTTTGGCTGGCTGGTAGCTACCCTGGACTTTGGAAATGAACAGTAGGTTTACTTAAGAATTGAAAATGAGTGAGAATGTGAATCATGGTACTGGACATTGTGGCAGGTGAAAGGGAAAGAATGATGAATAAATCAAGAAGCATTTATTAAGTGCCCACTATATAGTGCCCTCTGTATACCAGAGGCAGTGTATATAGAGAGAGCTATTCCTGAAGCCTGGAAATCTTGTTTCATATCCTACCTCTGATACCACTTAGGTCTCTAGGCAATTCTCTCAGACTATTAAAAAGTCACAGAGAAGGTACCCAACATAGATAGTTTCCTCACCTGGGAGTTTTCCATTTTAATGAAGTCATAGGTCCCTATCCCTTTCCTAATCCCCATCCTTACCCCTATACTCACCTCTGTTCTTATCCCTATACTTATCCAATCTGTAACCCCTTCCCTATCCCCATCTCTATCACTATCCTTACCCCTGACTCTATTTCTCCCCTGACCCCTATTCCTATCCCTGTCATCATCCCTATTCCCATCCTTATCCCTCTCCCCATCCCTATTTCCATCCTTATCCCTATCCCAATCACTGCTATGTGCCAGACACTATCCTCAGCCCTGGGGATACAAAGACAAAATGAGCTTACATTCTATAGAGGGTGACAAGTACACATAAATAAAATGTGTATATAGCAAATAAATCTGTGTAGTCCTGGCTATTCCATATCTATTGTGGTTTAATATTTATTAAGCAATCACACTGGTTATTGAGGGGAACACTACTGGGATCATATACATAAAACAACTCTTCCCATTAGGTGTTCATTATATAATTCTTTACCTCTTTTTTTCCCTCATAATTGTGCTGTAGCTTTTTTTGTCATCAAAGAAAGAGCTAGTGAGAATAAATGTAGGTGTTATAGAAGAAAAAAAAATACTACCACATTTAGAAAGAATTTTCAACCCTGTCAGTCTATCCAGACATAGAGCTCAGAATAAAAAAAAAATACTGGATCATGCTGAGAGCAAATTGTACATCTCTAGAGGAAAGAGATTGTACTTCAGAATTTGACATTTCTTATTTTGGGGATGACCTTGTGGTTAGAACTTAAGTTTTAGGAAACATCCACTAGCATTCTATGCTGTGTTCAGTAGCAGGGTTTTATTTTGTTGGTTTTTTTTTTCGACTGCAATGACATGTGATCTCTTCATGGCGCCATAATTCAGATGTCCTTGGTGGTATTGCTAGACTCTCAATAAATTCTGGAATTTGTTTTATACAGTCAAGAGGCAATTTTGCAAATTTTTTTATTTAAAAATGAGCCACCACTAATTCCAAACCTGGCTAGAGCTCAAGAGGAAAGTTCAAAATAAAATAATGATGGTGTTGGTAGTAACATCTGGGAGAAAACATTGAGCATTGTACATCCCTAGTGTACTGACAAAAACAAAATCCAGCTGCAAAGTTTTCTATGCAGCAAGGTTAGTGCTATTGAAATTGACTACCCAAACTTTTCTCTGAGACTCTCATACAAATAAAATACGATTGTGTTGCCTATAACAAAATACACTGTGATTTTTAAAAACCAATCACAATATTCAAAATATAATGTTTCTCATTGACATATTGCCAATTGGTATTATAAAACTGAGACATTATATAAGTCTTTGGGTGCCATAAATATATTTTATTTTTTCCAACTTTTTATCGAGTTTTAGTTTTCAATTTTCACAAGATTCTGAGTTTCAAATGTTTTCCCCATCTCTCCCCTCTCCCCAATCTTGAGATGGCATGCATTCCAATTACTCCTTCCCCCAGTCTGCCCTTCCTTTTATCATCCACCCCTCTTACCTCTTTCCCCTTTACTTTCTTGAAAGGCAAGATAGATTTCTATACCCCATTGCCTGTATATCTTATTTCCCAGTTGCATGTAAAAACAATTTTTTAGCATTTGCTTTCAAAACTCTGAGTTCCAAATTCTCTCCTTTCTTCTCTCCCCACATCCCCTCATTGAGAAGGCAAGTAGTTCAATATAGGTTATACATGGTGTAGTTATGCAAAACACCTCCGTAATAGTCATGTTGTGAAACACTAACTATATTTCCCTCCATCCTATCCCACCCCCCAATTATTCTGTTTTCTCCTTTGACCCTATTCCTTTTCAAAAATGTTTGCTTCTGACTACCCCCTCCTCATATGCCCCCTCTATCATCTCCCCCCTCTTATCCCTGTCACCCCTACTTTCCTGAAGGGTAAGATACCCAATTGAGTGCGTATGTTATTCTTTCTTTAAGCCAAATTGATGAGAGTAAGGTTCACTAATTCCTTCTTACCTCTGTCTCTTCCTCCCCTCAACTGTGAAAACTTTTTCTTGTCTCTTTTATGTGAGATAATTTACCACATTGTATCTCTCCCTTTCTCCTTCTCCCAATATATTCCTTTCCCACCCCTTAATTTTATTTTTTAGATAACATCCCTTCATATTCAGCTCACCCTGTGCCTCCTATCTATCTATCTATCTATCTATCTATCTATCTATCTATCTATCTATCTATCTATCTATCTATCTATCTATCTATCTATCTATCTATCTGTCCATCTCCTCCAACTACCCTAATACTGAAAAAGGTCTCATGAGTTACAGATATCATCTTTCCATGTCAGAATGTAAACAGTTCTACTTTAATAAGTCTCTTATGATTTCTCTTTTCTGTTTACCTTTTCATGCTTCTCTTGATTCTTGTATTTGAGTCAAATTTCTATTCAGCTCTGGTCTTTTTATCATGAATGCTTGAAAGTCCTCTATTTCATTGAATATCCATTATAATCAGGATTATACTCAGTTTTGTTGGGTAGGTGATTCTTGGTTTTAATCCTAGCTCTCCTAACCTCTGGAATATCATATTTCAAGCCCTTCAATCCCTTAATGTAGAAGCTGCAAGATCTTGTGTTATCCTGATTGGATTTCTACAATATTCAAATTGTTTTTGTTTTTTTTTTTTTTGGCTGCTTGCAATATTTTCTCCTTGACCTGGGAACTCTGGAATTTGGTTACAATATTTGTAGAAGTTTTCCTTTTAGGATCTCTTTCCAGAGGTGATTGGTGCATTCTTTCCATTTCTCTTTTATCCTATGGTTCTAGAATATCATTGCAGTTTTCTTTGATGATTTCTTGACAGATAATGTCTTTGCTCCTTTTTTTGATCATGGCTTTCAGGTAGTTCAGAAATTTTAAAATTATCTCTCCTGGATCTCTTTTCCAGGCCAGTGTTTTTTTTTTTCCATTGGGATATTTCACAGTCTTCCATTTTTTCATTCTTTTGCTTCTGTTCCATAATTTTTTGATTTCTTATAAAGTCATTAGCTTCCATTTGTTCCATTCTAATTTTGAAAGAATTATTTTCTTCAATGAACTTTTGGACCTTCTTTTCCATTTGACTATTGATTTTTAAGGCATTCTCCTCATTGGTTTTTTTGGACTTCTTTTACCATTTGGGTTAGTCTGTTTTAAGGTGTTATTTTCTTCCATATTTTTTTGTGTCTCCTTTAGCAAGCTGTTAATTCAGTTTTCATGATTTTCTTGCATCACTTTCATTTCTTTTCCCAATTTTTCCTCTAGTTCTCTTATTTGATTTTCAAAATCCTTTTTGAGCTCTTCCTTGGCCCGGGACCAATTCATATTTTTTTCTGAAGCTTTGGATGTAAGAGCTTTGATTTTGTTGTCCTCCTCTGGTCGTATCTACTTTAGCACCAAAGTAAGATTCTAAAATCTGAGTTCTTTTATGATGTTTATTCATCTTACCAGTCAAATACCTGACTTTCTCACTCTGTGTCAAGTTAGGACTATGCTGCCAGTGGGGGTGGGAGTGCAGGTAGGTGAACTGTTCCCAGGCTTCAGGGATTTTATATCAGCACTCTATCTCCCACTGTCTATGGGTCCAGAGCTCCAGAAGCAGCCTCTGTCACTGTTGCTGCCTTGCCTCAGCTACCACCCTCATTTCCTTGGGGATGAGGCTGGACCTGCTCAGAATGGGTGCTCCTCTTTCACCCAGGTCCCACAGAGCTTTTCCGCTGACCTTTTTGATGTTTGTGGGTTGAGAAGTCTGGAAACCACCACAGCAATTAGTGATTCAGTCCCTTGAGGCCCTCTCCAATCCATCTGTGTCACTGTGCCCCATGCTAGACTGCACTCTGCTCCCTACCAGGTGCAATAGCCACCTGTTGAAACTCCTGTTGATTTTCCAGGTTGTCTTGGACTGGGGATGTATTTTTCACTCTGTCATTTTGTGTGTTCTATAGCTCTAGAATGTGTTTAGAGTCATTTTTTAGAGTCAAGTCTGGAGGGCTTTGTGGGAGAACCCCGGGAAGTCTCTGCTTTTACTCTGCCATCTTGGCTCCTCCCCCCTAAAGATATTTTAGAATCAAGATTTTTTTGAGAGGGAGGGGGCTGTAGACTAGATTTGTGATTTCTTAGGTATAGTGAACTCCTGGAAAGGAAACATGTCTATGAATCCAAACATAAAATCCATTTGTAACTTATCATCTTAGAGAATTGCTTGGGGGTGCTGCAAGTTTGAGTGCCTTACATAGTATTATCACACAATCGATATATATCAGAGATGGAGTGGGACTTAGATCCAAGTCTTCCTGACCCCTAAGGGTGTCCATTAAACCATACTGTTTAGAATCCTAAAATATACAATCTCAGGGTTGTAAGTTACCTCCGCAGGCAAATAGTTCAACCTGTACTTGGGTCCTTGAGAGATGGTCTTATTCTAGTATTTATATGTCTAGCCCCTAGCACAGTACCTGGCTCAGTAATTATTTCATAGCTTCTTGCTGGTGGATTACACAAGTAGTCATTTCTTCTTTGACATCTCAGACAAGTAAGACTTCCAGGCAACCTATTTAATTTTTGAATAGCTTTAATTTAATTTAATACAGAGACAGCTAGGTAGCTGAGTGGATAGAGCACTGTGTCATGAGTCAAGAAGACCTGAGTTCAAATTCAGCCTCCTCTACTTACTAGCTGTGTGACCCTGGGAAAGTCACTTAACCTCTATTTGCCTTAATGTCCTCATCTGTAAAATGGGGATAATAAAAGCACCTATCTCCCAGATTTATTGTGAGGATCAATTGAAATAATATTTGCAAAGTGCTAAGAATATAGCAAATGCTACATAAACATTGACTATTATTGTTGTTATTAATTCTTATGAAGTTGCCTCATATGGAACAGAAACCTGCCTCTTTTCAGTTTCCACCATTGCTTTGGTTCTGCCCTCTGTGGTAAAGGAAGAAAAACAAGAAGAAATTATTCCTTTTATAAGATGTTGTTGTTCTGTCATTGTAGTCATGTCTGACTCTTTGTGACTCCCATCTGGGTTTTTCCTGCAAAGATACTGGAGTGGCTTTCCATTTCCTCCTGCAGCTTATTTTACAGATGAAGCAACTGAGGCAAACCGGGTTAAGTACCTTGACCAGGGTCACATCGATAGTAAGTGTCTGAGGCCAGGTTTGAACTCAGGAAGATGAGTCTTTCTGACTTTGGATCTGGTACTCTATCCACTGTGCCATCTAGATGTCCCTTTATAACAAGCCTCAGAGTTTATAAAACTGGTTTGTGGAGAATTTAAATATCATCTACTCTACCATCCTCATTTTACAAAGCAGGAGTTTTTTGTTGGCTTACAAAAATTCATTCTGAACCTCAGTCATTTCCAAGCTTTCTGATATTTTCCCAGTACAGTGCTACTACTTTGCATTTATTCCTATTTTTTTGTCTTTGCCTTCACCCTTTTAATATTTATGTTTCTCAGTTAGTCTTTTGAAAAATCCTATGTTGGTGCCGGTTTGATGGATTTCTCATGCAACTAAAACTCCTTCTCATCCAGATCACTTGGGTTGGTGAAATTTCTTGGGAACAATCCGTTTTGCTTGAGTTGACTTGTCTAGTCGCATTTTAAAACATGAGATTTCAAATTGGAAGCCCTGACTACAAACCCAGGGCTTACTTCCTGGGCCTACCTGAAACAATTTGCCAGTCATTTTGTTTCCCAAGGTCTCAGTTTCTTCTTCTAAAATGGTATTGGTTGAGATAATCTCCAAGGACTTTCCAAATCCTACGTCCTAAGATCCCATCAATCCTTTCTTCAGAATTTTTCCATACTGCTGTCTCAACAACAGAAATGTTCCTTCTTGATCACAAGCATTAAGACTTCTCCCAAAGGTCCTTGCCATGCCTAATTCAGCAACTGCTTAGATCAAAACTCTGATATGATTTTTTTCTCCTTTTTTTTGAAAGGCTGAATTAAGGTAGGAGGAGGCAGACTTTTTTTAAAAGGAATTTTCTAATTCTGTACACATTATGCAGTGATTATGTAAGTAGGGAGATTTTCAAACTGAGATCATCACTCAGGTGTAAAATTACATTCAGTTAGTCTTATTTCAAGGTTATCATAACATAGATACCATCTTGGAAGTCTATCACTGAAATAAAAAATGAAGGAGAAAAATACAAAGAGTGAAACCCTTGACATTTTTTAAAAAAATAAGTAACTTTTAGATCTTTTAAAGATTTTTGTTTTCCTTAGAGAGACAGTAAATATTACAAACCAACTTTGTTTGACTAGAGAACAGATAGTAAAAACTAGAAGGTAGGCTTAGTGGAAATTTTGTTAATTAACAGCACACGCTAGACTGACATTGATCTCTGTTGGCAGATAAACAGTGCTGTGTAAATAAAAACATCCCTTCTATGGAGATTTACAGGCAATGAGTCCCAATAATGCTGCTCTGCATTTGTTATTGCACAAAACCAACACTGAAAATAAAAATAAAACTGTAAAAAATGGGGACCATGTTAGAAAACAGTTTCAGAATTGGAACTCATCACTGAGTAAATGTACTAGATGCGCTCTAGATTTTTTTCTGGGTTTAAGTTCTATTGTCACTTGTAGCCTAGGGAGATGCCACCAAGAAGTTCATCACCCCCATGGACCTGAGTATAACCTGAAAAGCCTGTTCCTCTGTCTCTGCTCATCTCCTCACCTGGATTTCTCCAAGAAAGGCATGAAACAGTTTTTATTTCCTCTACCACAGAGCCTGTGCAAGATAAGAAGAACTAAAATATGAACAAATATGACACATGAAAGACTCAGTTTTGTTATAGTACCCTGTACTTTGGATTTGTTCTGCATACAGAACTCACAGCAGCTGTCATGGGAGATCGGCAAGGTCTAGATTTCCTGGCCAGTGAGGATATGACTTTATGTTAGTTGGTTAGGGGCAAAATGATCCTGATGATCTGTAATCTCAACAAAGGGTTTCCAGGAACTTGTCAGATAATGAGGGTTCTCTTGATGAACTTCTTTCTACAGTCTGATTCTGCTCTCCAGAGGCAGCTTGGTGGTCCAAAAGGACTAAAGACCTGAATTAAAGAACTGATTTCAAACCTTTCTTCAGATACTTACTAGTTGTATGATCCTGGGCAAGGATCTTAATTTATGTTTGCCTCAGATTTCTCAGCTGTAATAGGGGGATAACAATAGTGCCTACATTTTGGAGTTGTTATGAGGATCATGAGATAATATTTGTAAAGTGTTTAGCCTAGTGCTTGGTACATATAGGATTTTGCCGGTGTTCAGTTGTGTCTGACTCTCCATGACTCCATTTGGGGTTTTCTTGACAAAGACAGTGGAGTAGTTTGACATTTCCTTTTTCTGCTTATTTTACAGATGAGAAAACTGAGGAAAACAGGATTAAATGATTTGCCTAAGGTCACCCAGCTAGTATGTCTGAGGCTGGATTTGAACTCTTGCTGGCTCCAGGTCTGGTACTGTATTCACAATTTATTTCCTTCCTATTGCCTTTGACTCAACTTAGAAGGAAAAGTAAGATAGCTTCTAGATTTAAATCTAAATATTTTCACTAGTGTCCAGATAAAAGTCTGCAAAAATAAAATCTCAGAAAATATCTCTTCTAGGTTCTGTGATCTGCTGCAAATGTTTCTCCACCAATCACAATGAAGTACAATTTGTCTACAGCCAATTCATTTATCAAGCCTCATGCTTCAAAACTGCAAGAACACAGAGGACATTTTTAATGATTCACTCATGTTTTTGGAAACACCCTAAAATATTTCCTTTATTTTCAGCAAAGGCCCACTGAAACTGGGCAGCAATTGACTGACATTTCTAAAGAGATTATTGCTTGGTCCAAGCCCAATATATCCTGAGGTCAACAGTTAACAGTTATAAACCATGAACACAAAGTCAAATGACTCATATTTACATGTGTGGTAGTTCTTGTTAATGTGGGAGGCAGAAAGGAAAAATACTGTAGGTGTTTGCCTCTTGGTGTGTGGGAATGACAAGCTTTTACTGCCAAGATCATGATGATTACCAAGTTAAAAGGGAAATGTACGGAGTTGTAAAAACACGGCTAAAAATAGAGGTCTAACTACTGTCTTTACACAATTCTATAGGCAACTCTATTGTTACAGTAGGGAGTGTGCTGGCTTTTCATAGGAATAAGGGGTCTGTAGATTAAAAAACATAGTCTTTAAAGGAGTTACCATGTACAAGGCTTTCTTGTTTGTCCTGCTGAGCACCTGAAGGGAAAGGGTCTGAAAGCTTACAACTTCAATTTCAAAGAACAGTTTTCCTTCTGTAATGCCTAGTATAGTACTACAAGCATAATAAGCATTCAATAAACATATTAAGCAAATAAATATATTGCATTCCACAGACACTTTCAGATTCCTAGAACCTACATGCTTTTACCATTTATTCAAAAGCAGTGCTCACGATCACCCATTTTTCACTAAATCTCTCCTTATCCTGAATACAGAAATAATCACATCATGGTATTGCAAAAATGACCTTGATTTCATATAGATATATATATAATAAGAAAATAAAATCATATTCCCACCACCCAGTTTCTTAGTCTATCTTCCACAATAATAATAATAGCTAGCATTTATATAGTGTTCTAATTTTTGCAAAATATTTTCCATATATATTATCTCATTTTTATCCTCACAAAATCTTAACAGGGAATGTGATATTATCCACCCCCATTTCGTAGATAAGGAAACTGGGGCAGGTAGAAGTTAAGTGACTTGCCCAGGGTCACATAGATAGGAAGAGCACGAAGCTTGATGTGAACTCAGACTTTCCTGTATCCAAGTTTAGCATTTTATCCATTTCATCACTTAGCTATTTCTTTTTCTCTGACAGTCCCAAGAGAATGCAAGTTGACTCATTTCTTTCTTGAGCTTCCTCATGAGAAGATGTTGCAAGCTGGGAAGTGTTAAAAAGTCATTAGATGTGGGAAAAATAGGACACTGTTGATGGAGCTATGAATTGATCCAAACATTGTGGAAAGCAATTTTCAACTCTGCCCAAAGGGCCACTTTACATATGCATGTGTGTGTGAAGCACACACACACACACACACACACACACACACAGACAATATTTTATTTTCCCCAATTACGTGTTAAAATTTTTAAAATTTGTTTTTAAATTTTGAGTTCCAAATTTGATTCCTCCCTCTTTCCCTTTCCTGCTCCCTGAGACAGTAAGCAATCTGATATATTTTATACATGTGTGAACCTGTTAAAACTTCTCCATATTAGTCATTTTATACAAGAAGATGCAAATGAAAAAAAGAATGAAAGAAGGAAAGTGAAAGATAACATGCTTCAGTCTGTATTCAGATAGTATCAGTTCTTTCTCTGGAGACACATTGCATGCTTTATCATGAGTCCTTTGGGATTGTCTTGAGTCATTTTATTACTGAGAATAGCTAAGTCATTCACAGTTCTTCCTCTTTCAATATTGCTGTTGTTTTGTAAAACGCTCTCCTGGTTCTTCTCACTTCACTTTGCCTCAGTTCATGTAAGTCTTTCCATGCTTTTTCTGAAATCATCCTCTTTGTCATTTCTTATACATATAGTCTATGTGCATACCCTTTGACACAACATTATCACTAATAGGTATGTATTCCCCCATATACATATATATGTATACATATATATATACACATATATATATATACACATACATATACATATATATGTATATACACACATATGGGAAAAGTCTTACAAGTACACAAATATTTGTGGCAGCTATTTTATGGTGGCAAAGAATTGGAAACTGATGGGATAATTATCAATTGGGGAATGACTAAACAAGCCATATATAATTGTGATGGAAAACTATTGTGCTAACAGAAATGACAATCAGGATACTTTCAGAAAAAAAAATTGGGAAGACTTATATGAACTGATGGAAGTGAAGTGAGTAGAACCAGGACCAGGATATATAGCAACTGTAATGTTAGATGGTGTTCAACTGTGAATGACACAGCTATTCTGGTCACTGCAATGATCCAAGACAATTCTGAGGGACTTATAATGAAAAATGCTATTTACCTCCAAAGAAAGAACTGATGGAGTCTTAATGTAGAGCAAAGCATTTTCTTTCTTTTTCTTTATTTCTTCCTTCCTTCCTTCCCTCCTTCCTTCCTTCCTTCCTTCCTTCCTTCCTTCCTTCCTTCCTTCCTTCCTTCCTTCCTTCCTTCCCTCCCTCCCTCCCTCCCTCCTTCCTTCCTTCCTTCCATCCTTCCTTCCTTCCTTCCTTCCTTTCTCTGTGTTTTCTGTTGCCATGTGGCTAATATGGAAGTGCTTCGCACGATTGCACATGTGAAATCTATATGAAGTTGCTTGTTTCTCTAGGAAGGGAGAGCGGAAGGAGAGAAAAAATTTCGAACTCAAAAATTAAAAAAAAATGTTAACAATTGTTTTTACATGTAATTGGAAAAAGTAAATGAAACATAAAAAATATAAAAGGTTCATCAGAGATGCCAATGCTTTTATGCATGAGATGTTGCTAACTCTCTAAATTGCCACAGTCCAGTGTCATGCACAGAAGGGGCAAAGCCCCAACATTCAAAATCGATACCTCTTCAAGATCCAAGAGTGCTAAAACAGAAAGAGCCAAAGAAAGTCAAAGGTATTGCCATGAAAGAGTGAGATACAGAGATACAGCCCAGCAAAAGACTTCCAGCATTGTGGTGATTTTTTTCCCTCCTTTTCGAATTTCTATTCATGTTGCTTTTGTCTGCCATATGCTTAGAAGGGTTCAAACTCCCTTTCTTTCAAAGCCTCTTCCTGTGAGAACTCAGGAGAGTCCTTGACAAATATTGGTGGAGATGAATTGGGCATGTGTATTCTATTTATAGGACTTATCACTTGAAGAGTATCTGGTTGTCAGGGAATAAAGGAGAAGGGGCAGAAAAAGCCTTCCTTGACAGCAACTATGAAATTAGGGTGTAACTAAATGGTAACATATAGTTTAATTTACAAAAAGGGGCCTCATATTGATTTAGAAAACCACAAACTAACGTTATCTATGTTGTACTGTATTTTTATTTTTTTAAACATCTCTCAAGTTCATTAAATCTGGTTCAAGTGCATTCAGGAGGGCCTCAGGTTTAACATCCTAGAGTGGTTAACACCCTGGAGTTTTATACCCTAGGGCAGTGAGAGTTTGAGTGATTTGCCCAGGGTGGCACAATAAGTTTTTGTGAAAAGTTGAACTTGTCTTTCAAGATGTTTCACTATGTTTTTTGTGATGAATGTAGATAGTACAAACCTTAATGTCTCATATCATATATATATACATATAATATTCACATACACATACATATACATACACATATATATGTATACATATATGAGAAAACTGAGTCTCTATGTTTATTTCAACAAAAGAATGGAGTATTTTCCTCATTCAGTAGAATATCATCTAAATGTGAAACAGCAGGACAAGAGAAGAAGGTGGAAAGGATTTGTTTGGAGGAGCCCACCTACTTTAAGTGCTAATAATAAGATGGTTAGACTGCAGAAGATTTCTCCATTCTAAATATTTCAAAGTTGGTTTGGGAGAGGGGCTACTGCCATCTTTCCCTTCCACATAACACCCTTTACCAAAAAATGTCGTCATCATTTGTGGAGTGCCACATAGTTTTTTCATTCCTGTTTCTGTTTTCTCCCTCTCCCTCTTTAGAAGATATTATGACTAACTGGACAGTTAGGGTTTTGTTCCTCAGAAATGTATCCAAAGTCTTTCATTGAACAGGCAGAATAGGGGAATCTATGCCCAGGAAACCATATTGGGTGGTTTCAGCAAAAGGAGAAGATATTACTCAACCTAGAGATAGGCAGAGATGTTCAATGAAGCAATCTCCTAATCAATCAATAAGCAAGCATTTGTGAATCACTCACTATGTGCCAGCAGCTGTGCTAGATTCTGGCCAATCAAATACAAGGAACAAAACAACCTCTCAGGAAACTACATTCTATGGGAGAGATGATATATAAATTACATTCTATAAGGGAGATTAACCATACCAAATGAAGATAAGGTAGTTAAAATACAATGTAGTGAGGGAGGGAAGCCACTTGTATTTAGGGGGATGTGATAGTGCTTTAAGAAAGAAAGAGACCTGATAAATGTTGGAGAAGATGTGGGAGAGTTGGAAGACCAATTCATTGTTGGTGGAGCTGTGAGCTGATCCAACCATTGTGGACAGCATTTTGAAACTATGCCAAAGGGCTACAAAAATGTGCATATCCTTTGACCCAGTAATATCACTTCTGGAACTGTATTCCAAAGAGATCATAAAAATGGGAAAGGGTCCCACATGTACAAAACTATTTATAGCAGCTCTCTTTGTGGTGATTTACCCCTGTAAATCAAGGGGGTGCCCATCAATCGGTGAATGGCTAAACAAGTTGTGGTATATGAATGTAATGGAATACTGTTATACTATAAGAAATGATGAACAGGAAGACTTCAGAGAGGTCTGGAAAGACGTATATGAACTGATGCTGAGTGAAATGAGCAGAACCAGGAGAACTTTGTACACAGCAACAACCACAGTGTGTGAGGAATTTTTCTGGTAGACTTAGTCCTTCATAGCAATGCAAGAATCTAAAAGATTTCCAATGGATTTTTGAGGCAAAACACCTTCCACATACAGAGAAAGAACTATGGAATTGGATCACAGAATGAAGCAGATCATTTTCTTTTTTATTATGTTTTGTTTTGTTTTATGGTTGCTCTCATTCATTTTAATTCTTCCATTCAACTTGACTAAGGCAAAAATGTATTTAATAGGAATGTATGTGTAGAACCTATACAAGATTGCATGCCGTCTCATGGAAGGAGTGAGTACAGAGCGGGGGAAGAACAGGGAGAGAGGGGAAAAAGTCTAAGATATATGAGAGTGATTGTAGAACACCGAAAACAAATAAAATAATTAAAAAAAAAAAGAAAGAGATGCCTTATGCCATGATAAGAGTGAGAAGAGAGAGCATGGGGATCATGAGAGCAAAAGGTACTTATAGATTGTGAAATGTACTTCCTGTTTCTTTGGTGGGAAGATAGAAGTGGGACTAAAGGACCTGACTTTGTTCTTTATACAATTCTAACTCTTTGTTCTTTTATAGGGCCTTCATAAGGGGCTCTCTTCACCTGATGAGTATACCACCTTGTAGCACAAGTGGTTTCATAGTCATCTCAAGTGGTTTCATTATGAGGTACACTATTTTAACACCTTTTTGTTTTCTTTCTCTGCAAAATGCTAGAACTACATAATTTGTTCCATTTTCATGAAAAAAAAGACTTGAAATGAAATAAAAAAAAACCCCATAAACCAGAAACTACATTGTATACTTTCTTCTATACTTTCACCCCAAAGGAAGAATATTTGAAGGACCTAGTTCAAATACTGGCTTTGCTGCTTGCAACATGTGAGACCTTGGACAAATTTCAACTCAGCCTAAATATTCCCCTCTTAAAAGGAAGAGGGGTTGAAGCAAATGACGTTTGACATTTCTTTTAGCTTGAAACCAATGATCCTATGAATGGGAGGAAAGACACCTAAAAAAGGAGCAAAATGCTTTGTTCCTCTCAAACTTAAGCCTTAGCTGCAACAAATAAACAAAACAAAAAAGGAAATATTGAACAAAGATAAAGGACATTTTGAAATAACTGATACTTTAAAATAAGAACAAAGAGAAGACTGAAGTTAAGCACACATGGTTTTTCTCTCTTGGCTGATTACAATGACCCTGGGAGTGGAAGAACAAGAATTTCTACATTCCTCCTAAGCCAAGTAGCCCTTTCATTAGCCCCTATGAAACAGGGCAAACTATGACATTGTTAACTTATTTCTGCTCTGGTGAAAAGACTGGGACTTTCCTGTAAAAGTCTATGGAAGGTGTGTATCCATCGTCGCTTCAGAATGTAACCCATTGACATGGGATGATGACCAGGACTCAGGGTGCTTTCAGTGTAGCAGCTGTAAAGGTTGGGCTAATGGAAAGAGAACTGTATTTCTCTGCCACTCTCATGTTCCCCCCCCCCCCACACACACACACACACAAAAGAGCACAAAAGTTGGTTCATTAACTAGAAGTAAACACCACTCTTTCTTTCACTTAAGACAGAATCCCCTGGTACAAAGCACACTGTAATCTCTCAGAGCTGTGAAGCTGGTGGGGGTTGGGTGTGTGTGGTGGTGGTGGTGGATTAGGAGTAAATGGAGAATGAAATGAGAAAGCAGCCAGAGTGAGAAAACTACACAGTCTTCTCTTACTCTTGGACTTGACCAAAAATTGCAGCTAGCATGGGATCCTGATCACGAGGTCTTTATTTTTCTGCTAATGAAATTAGTCATCAAAAATTCTTTATATAGTTTTTTTAAAGGATTTTTTTCCCTTTAAAATCCATATAAATTTACTTCAAAGTATTAGGAAAATTAATCTTTTGCTGATTTATCATATTCTGTATTTTTCTTTAAACCAATTCCTTTTTTTGACCAGCTTTATCAATTTTTATTCCATTAAGAATACCTATTTAAAAAAACACCTATATACCTATGAGAAAAAAAATACATTATAGATAGCATATTTAAAGACAATTTTTCTTATTTGCTACTTTTAACTTATTGAACAAGCAAAGAAAGGACATATAAAGCATAAATTTGCAGAGAGAACCTCCTTTCACTTTGCCTGTCAAATTTAGAAACAATACTGTTTCACTTCTCTCCTTCTTCAGTTAAATATGCTTCCTTTACATGCATCTATTTTCAAAGGCAATAGCTGTTAAGAACCAGCTCCAATTAGGTGCCACTCTGGAAATATTTCAGCTGAAAAGTTAGTAGCTGTAGAGACATTCAAATGAGGGGGAAAAGACCCCAAACCTCCAGGTGCCACAGAGAGAACACTAATCATTATTGTCCCACACGTAAGTGATTTAACTGGAGGTGAAATATTTTAAGGACATGTCTGGGCAGAAGCCTTTTCTTTTATAATCTATATTAAGGGATCTCTTGAGATCCCAAAAGGCAGCTTTCAGGCCAGGCTTTGCTAATGCTATTATTAACATTGGTCTTTATAGTGAAATACAAAGATAATGCAGACTTAATTGGTCTTTGAAAACACTTTTCACATGGTAATCCACTTGAAGGCTTGCAGCCTCAGAAGATTGGAAGGCTTTTCCTCTTAATTATAATGGCAATCAGATAGGAGAATTAAAGCAGTGTTGTGTTGACTTAATTCATACCATTGAGTAATTACAAAATGGCCCTAGTAGTCATTTGCATTTTGCGTGGGAAACATGCATATTTTAAGAGCTATGTTCAGAAGCTCCAAAGAGATGAACAAAACACTATGTTCTCTTGTTATTTTTCATCCTTACATACAGACATCTTTCATAAAAATTAAAGGTCAATGTACTGAAAATGACTTTGCCAACGTTCCATTGCATCTTCCTTTGCTCGGAACTTTCTGATTCTGTGCTGTGATTAGCAGGAAACTTGGTCAGGTGTATCCCAAGTTAAAGGTCATAAAATTTAGCTCCTAGTGAATTTTAGGAAGACTTGACCATCCAAAATTTGAAAGTGAAAGTATTTGTAAGGACTCATTCTAACCAGTATTATTGGTACAAGGTGTATAACATGGATGCAACCTTGGCTTCAAGCCTACAGCATTTGCATCAGATTCTCTTCATCGAAGAGGGAATGATGTCTCTGAGTTCATGTTTATATGAGGGGTGGGGTTGGTACGAGAGCTTTGGAGAGAAGAGACATTCTTTTTCTTCCTGTTTTAAGAGAAAACACACATGCTCTAGACTTATGGAGGGAGAGAAAATACCTCCCTGAGTTCCTTCTTTCTGTCTCTAGAGACTTAGGGGAATTTTCTCTTGGGTGAAATGAGGGACTCTGTTTTGCTTAAGCTTCAATATCTCACTCCCAATAGGATGGCTTATTCTTTCTAAATATTTTCTGGTATATGGTAATCTTTATAACTTCTCTGGTTACTGTTTGTTATCTACTTGGATAAAGAGATTCTCTTGCAATTCATTATTTGTGAAGGTCTTTTGTGCCGCCAACAGTATTGGTGGCAAGGGGTTAAGCCTTTGGATATAAATTTGGGACACTCTTTCCTTTATAAGCCACAGGAACCAGGAAAGTGACTTGAACATTAAACAAACTAAAATCCCCAATTATTCCCCAATAGATAAAATTCTAGTCCAGGACACCTTTTCTCTGAGGAAAACAGCAGTTGGCCTTATTGTTTCTCTTCTTGCTTCCTCTCAAGGCAGGAATCAAGTCAGAGCTGGAAGAGGATGGGCAAAATTCCAGAGTTATCTATTCAATTCCTTCCCATAATCCACATTTAGACAAACCTATGTGGGTATATCCATAACTTATACACAACACATATATACACACATCCTTCCCTCCCCATGTTTTCTTCCTTATGAAAGAAAACCATTTAGAAGAACCTTTGGTATATTTAAAAGCATCAAAGAGGCTACATTTCTATTTAGGTGGGAACCAGAATAAGGTTGGTAAGCATTAGACTGTGGCTCTAAGGTTAGCATGGTGCTAATTAGAACCCTTCTTGCTCATACTATATATAAAGAGGTACTCAGCATATTAATGTGGATGGAGGTTGGGAATAAAGTACAACAGGCCAAAACTAAGAATCAGGCAAAAAGACCAATGATTTAGAAACGGCTAGGCATGGATGGATGGTGGTGCCAGAGATGAAAATGGGGCCAAGATTGGAAATTCACTGTACGTATAAGAGAAAAACTGGTGAGCATCAATGTCCATATTTCAGTCTATTAGAGACTGGCAATGAATGATAAGGAGTTATCTTTCATAGATTATGTGGCCTGCATGTTTTAAACCCCATTATCCATGGGTTGACTCAGTTCTCTTCACTTACCCAAACCTTTATTGCCTAGAGAATTTTCCATACTACTGCCATCTTTATTAAATTCCATGGAATTCATGATACAGTAAGCAATATTTCTTTTTTGAGGGTAAGGTCTCCCTGGCCCTCTTGACTTGGTAGAGTGGAAGTCTTCACCTACCCCAAGGTGTTATGGTGGCCAAGGGAATAAACAGACTGAATGAGAGTGAGGTAGGACTGAGTAAGAACCATCTAAAGTCCAAGATGGTGAATGATTAAAATGATTCTAGTGGCTTAGGGGAAGCTGTGAAGACAGTTCTCTTTTTACTCCAAGCTTTGTCTCATAGGAAATGTGGTAATATTCTATGGAGTATTTTCTGGAATAGGCTGTACTTGAAGAAAAAGGAAGAAAGAGACTTGAAGAAATATAATGGAAAGAAATTATAGTTACTAATAGGAAAGTGAAGTTGGAATTTGGGGGAAGGAGTGGGGCTAGATTATAAACATTAGCCTCTTCCCCAATACATGTAGTCTGCACTTGACCCAGAGAGGACAATTTTGGTAGAGCACTGAGGAGATTCAAATGGGGAATAACAAATGGACAATGGAGGTGCTGTGACAGAAAATTCAACAACAAATTCAATAAATGTTTATCACAAGAACACTGTGTGTTAGACACTGAGGATATGCATATAAAAATGGAAAAAAACCCCAACACCCACCAATCTCTGCCTTCAAGAAACTTATATTCTGTTGGAGTATGCAATGGTTCCTTAGCTATGTATGTGGTTGATCCCTCCAGTGATTCAGATTGTAATCCCTCCACGTGTGCCAATTCTATGCAGCCTTTGCCCAAGTTCTTCAATAAGTTCACCACAAGGAAAACTGAAATGATAGGAATGCAAAAAGAGGCATGAGAGAAATGAAAATTAATAGCTAATGATTTGGGGAGATTCAGAGTTCTCCCTTTTCTCCTCATTTCAAGACCTCAGTCTCTGAAGGTAGAGTTAATCTTCTCTATCCTACCCCACCCACATGGAATCTCTAGTCTAAGGTGAATTCCATTCAATCAAGCTTGGGTAGGGTACCCTTTTGTCTAAATTGCTCAAGGCTGGAGGTGGTCTGGGTATAGAGATAATTTCTCTGTCCAAGGGTGACATGATGTCACTCTCTGCCCCTCATTGGAGTAAGCCCACTTTTTTTTGTAAAGTCCACTTTCATTTATTGTTAACCAATCAGAGTTGATTGTCATCCTTTGGAACACTCCTCTTCCAAAGGGACATATAAACACTGAGCCTGCCACCATGATGGCCTTTGGTCTGGTAGAGATGGCCAAATGACCATCCTTTTATTAAAATGCTCACATTTTTAATAAGATGATTAAATTACCAAGAAATTATGTCTCCTGAACCTTTTTAAACACCACAGGCAAAAGATTGTCCCTGCCTTCAAGGCCTTCACAGTCTCATGGAGGAAACAACTTGCAAAAGATATCTACAAAGCAAGTTAGATAATGGATTAAGAAAGATTAACACAGGGAAGGCACTGGAAATAAGAGGAGCTTGGGAAGGCTTCTTGTAAAAGGGGGGATTTTACTAGGGACTTAAAGGAAGCCAGGGAGGTCAATAGTCAGAGCAGATTATTTACAGGCATGGGGGACAGTGAGATAAAATGACCAGAGACAGACAAGAAATGTCTTCTGTGTGGAACAACCAGAAGGCCAACGTCACTGGACTAAAGAGTAGGGGATATGGTGTAAGGACACTGGAAAGAGAGGAGGGGGCTAGGTTTTGAAGGGTTTTGAATACCAAACAGAGCAGTTTCTATTTGTACCTGGAAGTGATAGGAAGCCACTGGAATGGTGGAGGGGAGGTGGCAGGATTGATCATGTGTTTCAGGAAAATCAATTTGGAGAGTGTATTGGGGTCAGGAGAGACTGAGGTAGGCTGATCCAGTAACAGGCTAAAGCAATAATCAAGGGATTATCTCAGGTGATATGGGGGAGCCAATGCAGGGAATAAGTAAACATGGGTTTCTAACAGTAATGATATGAAATGCAGTCCTTTTAAAAGTGGCAACTCAGCAATAAAATTTATCATTACTCATACCTAGGGATGCTGAAGGGTTAGGGGATGTATCATTCCAGTGGTTTCTTTATGGTTTTTTTTTAAACACATTCTCTTTAGGGCTGATAAGTTGGTTGTCATCATGCCTGGAAAGTGACTGATAGAGTTCTCATGGAGCAGCATAGAGCCCTATATACTCCAACACCAGACTGTTGTGGCATAATATTTGTACTACATATCAAGCCTCCACAAAGGGCAACACTCATACTTGGTCACTATAATGTAATATAAGGTTAATGGTGGGTGGGAGAAAGAGTTAAAGATCTTCCCCATCCATTAATAGGCCTCAAAACCTTTTGTTAATTTCTACTGAGACACTGAGTCAGAAAAATGTATAAATGCTCTGAGGTGAGATTTTACTTTGGGGCTTATTCTTTACAAGTGTTTGGCTAGACGAGACTCTAGGTAGCCTCTAAGGAGCTCCCCTGGCTTTGAAAACCCAGATGTTGGTGCTTCTCTCTCTGGTAAATATGTATGTATGTAATGATCAGACAGTTGGATTCATCTGTTGATGTGTGATGTATGTGTTGCTTATGGTCAGACAGCTGGAAGCTCTGTCTGTTGATCTTTCTTTCTCTGCAAGCATTTTCTCTGTCGGTGGTTGTAATTAAAGAAGATTGTTGACCCCCCCCAAAATTGCTTTCCTTTTAGAAAAGCAGATCTAAGAACTGTGCAGCAGGCCCTCCTGTGTATGCCAGGGTGTTTACTGCTACAGCCACTGTTGGAATAACCTTTTGAATCATCTCCTGAATGATCAGAGGAATATCTTTAACTTCAATTTGGATGCTGGGTGACTAAAAGCCATGATCATGTGGACAAGTTGGATGGGAGGCTCTTGCTCTGACTGCAGACTTCATGTGAATATCTCCATGACCCCCATTACTGACAGGCTCATTCTATCCTGACAGATCTTTCTTGAAGTGTTTGGGGTATTTTGTTATACCAGTGGAGGAGCAAGGGTCAGAGGTGGGCTATAGCTCTACTCTCTGTTGTCCCACACACTTTCTTTCCCTTGTTTTTATTCCCTTTCCCTTCCTTTCCTCTTCCTCCCCATCTTCCCTTTTCTTCTTCCCCCCTTCCTTCTCTTCCCTTTGACTCTAGGACTGCACCAACTCTATCTGTCAGAAAGAGATGAGGATACAGTAGGAGATGTCCTATAATGATACCCAGAAACCCTCAGGTGAGCATGTGCACTGTCCTCCTGATTTCTGTACATTCCAAGTCGTCAAATCCTCCATCCTATCAGTAGAGACCACAGGCACTGGCAGTTCTTTGTTATTGTGCTGGAGTGGGCAGAGACAATCAGCTAGAAGTCCAAGTCAGAGGATCTATGCTAGGGGCTCTTTATCTGAAGCTCTTGAACTGTTTTAAAAAAATATTCTGATGACAATGTTTCATTATAATTGGCTTCCTCTGTAATCCTACATATTTTATGAGCATTCTGAGATGGGGTCCATATACTTCACAGGATGCTAAAGGGATCCATGGCACAAAACTTATTGTGTGTTTGTCCTTCATTCTCGAAGAGGATCATGACGTTAGAGAAATGATGACATGACTTGCAGTTGACTTTGATTTGAGTGAGGGAGGACTGTGAAAGGTCAGCCTCATTTCTCCTCCAGAACCATCTGGGTCCAGTGGCCAGATATTCATCAGGATGATTGGAGATGGCCCAGGATTCAATGTGAGACCCTGGCCATTTTAGGCTAAGATCTTATCAGATTCTCACTTTGAGTGAGATATATCCATTCAATGAATAGGTTTCTTTTAAGTAAAAAAGATTAAGAACCCCTGGTTCTACCAAAATAATCTCTCAAGAGCTAATAATGATAATAATAAACAAATAAATAAAAGCTAGCATTTATATAGCTTTTTAATTTTGCTAAGGGATTTACATATGTTCTCTCATTTTTTTCCTCACAGTAACCCTATTAGGAAGATGGTCTTATTAACCTAGATTTTCTAGATGAGGAACCAGGCTGAAAGAGTGACTTGCCCAGGATCCTACAGCTAATAAATGTCAGAGGCAGGATTCGAACTCAGAAGCTTTGATTCCTAAGTGCAGTTCTTTAATGGTGGCAGATGCGTTCCTTCCTTTTCTCCCTGCATCATCACGTGGATCTGGGCTGCCATTGCAAATGATTCCAGTGTTGACTGTTAGATCAGCTTAGTGAGATTTAGGTGGAATTGCATGGCTATGCAATCCTCTGGACTTGATATTACTTGGGAGGTGGGGAAATGATCTGGCTTCCATGACCAGGCATCTGTGCACTGATTTAATGGCTTGGAATATATATTGTGGAGAATTTAACTGGCAGAGGAAAACCACCCACCTGGTCTATTGCTGGCTGAGTTCTGTTCTGCTGGAGGTGACCCAGTTTTTTGTGATCTGACTGTCCATTATGTAGTGCTGGGACTTTTTCAAGAGATTTCTCTAACACTCAAGTGCACTGTGATGACTAGCTACTTTTTTCCCTCAAATTATTTAGTTTTAAAAGTTGGGGAAAGATTTGGTGGACAATATACAAAAAGACAAAATTTCTTGAGGGGGGTTGGATAATTAGGATTGTTCCTTACAGCAATGTTGATAGCATCTATCTTCACCTCCAGAGGTTGTCTGTCATGTTTATGTTCATACTCGTTTGGAGGTGAACTATGTTTAAATTCCCTATAAGAAGCATTTTGTTTTCAGCAACAGGGACTCAAAAAATATTTTTGAGGGCTAAAGGAGGTCTATAATGTAAGTTTAGGACAGAAACATGTGCATTTGGATTATCCGAGAAGGAAAGAGCTCCTTGGGGTCCAAGAAAGGATAATGTGAATCTCTAAGTACCGCAACGATCTCTACCACCTGATACTGGTCAGAAGAAAAGGAGAATAAAAGTTGAAGTTTGTAATTTTCTATCAAGTTCTACTGAGACAGTTGGTGGTATGTTGGAATAGTGTGAATTCTAGAGAGATATACAGTAGAACCTCTTTTACAAATTCAATTCATTCCAATATTCTGTTCATCATGCAATTTGCTTGTATTGCAAAGGAAATTTTCCCATAGGAAATAATGTAAAGTCAGATGATTGGTACCATATTCCCCCAAATATTCATATAAACATAATTATTTATAATCTTAAATAAGGGTTTTGTCCCTAATGTGCCTGAAATACAATAGCAATGAGTAGGACACAATATAGATTGAAAATAAAATAAATTAACCTGCACTTTACTTTTGAGAAGAGTCGTGACTGGTGTGAGGGAGACAAGATGGAGGAGGAGGAGGACGGGTTATTGCTTGAAAGGTGAATCTCCTTCTATGAAAGCATCAGGGATTGCAAGTCAGGAGTATTCTCTCTTATGCTACTTTCACTAAAAGTAAGACTAGCACTATTCCAATTATTTTTCATTTTTTAGAATCACTTTCATGATTTGATTCACTGATTTTTTTCTTTACATTTGCTTCTGACTAGGAATCTATTTTTGACATTTGTTTTTGACATTTTCTTTAGGGTGTAGAACTTTTAACAGCTGCTTTGATTTGGAATTGTACTTTTAAAAAGTGATTAAAGCAAAAAAAAAAAAAAAAGACAAAACATGGCCCTAGTTGAGCTTCATCCCTTCTCCAGCAGTTCAAATCCAAACATGATGTTCGTTCTGTGAATTTTGTTTGTCCTGCAAGACAAATTTTGTGAAAATTTTTTCCTTGGCCCGCAAAGCATACATAAACCAGGTTACTCTTAAACTGAGTTTCTACTGTAGTAGGTTTTCTCCTTAGGTCATGCCACTGGAATAGCCTTCTAGGGACTCTCTGATTATTCATATGTAGTGACTCCTGTGGATGCTGCTGTCATAAAGAACTCTGGAAATATCGTTAGATATTGTGAATTCCTGGGTAAGAAACTCAAGACTTTAGAGGCAATGAAACTTTTTCAAAGGTGGCTAATGGAAGGTATTAACTTCGAAAATGTGGAAAATAAAGAATCTATTAAGAAAAAAGTGTCTGAAAATTGTGTTTTGATTTTATAAGATATAGGAATAGTAGGTTTTCCCTCTAGGAATAATGTATATTTAAAAAGCTCAAGTGAGAATATGTTTATCTGAAGTTTGGGGAATTGTCTGATCAGTCAAACTTTAAATTGAAACAGGAGATGGTGAGGGGAGAAAATTGGCCACATGTGTTTGCCAATCCAAATACTATAGGATTATTAAATTATTAACTTAGGGCCAGAAGGGACTTTGGGGTTTATTGAGTCAAGCCTTCTTATTTTGATGATAACGAAAGTGAGGCACATAGAGAGGTGGAGCCATTTGCCCTGGGTCAGACAGCTCATAAGGTATCTGAAGTAAAATTTAAACCCAGGCTTTGCTGACTCCATTTCCAGTGCTCTAGCTGCTATAATGTTTTTAGAAAGAAAGAATCAATTACAATATCAAAAGAAGAATATCAGTAGAGAAGGCAAATGATTCTTATGAGACAATATTCAAAATGGGAAAACAATAGCATTCACACCCTCAGATAGCAATACAGAATGTACAAAATTTGAGTATTAAATAAGATATCCTAAAGCATGGAGATTCATTTGATCTTACATATGAATTTGCCTGAGAGTGGGTACCCACGTAGTGGTTATGCTAGGGTACATCTTAGTAGAACCATGGAGTCTTAGGTTTTGGGTCTATCTAGTAAGACTCCTGCATCTTAGAGATGAAACTATTCACATGGAGCAGAATGGATGTAGATATAAATAGAAGAAGAGCAGTGGACATTCAGAAGATATACTTATGTAAGGAAATCTATACACTGGAAAAGAAAAGCATGGTAGAGAGAGCATGAAAATCAATGAAAGGAAAAATAGGACACATATTGTTGTGGGATTGTATTGTAGCTTCAGTAAGGAGGAGATAGATGAGACATTCAGAAAATAGGTCTCCAACATAGCAGGACTGTGTAGTCGTAATGGGTGTGTGTGTGTGTGTGTGTGTGTGTGTGTATGAACCACATAGACAACTGTTGGAAACCTCTTTTGAGCAAAAGTAGATTAGATGATAAATTCTTGACTTGTCTTAATCATACAATTTATCCAAAGGTTGAAGAAAGGATGAAGTCAACTTCTATTCTGGATCTGATTGGGATAGACAATGAAGAACTCTGTACTCGTGTAAAAATTGTCTGATCCTTGTCTCGTACATAGTAGGTACTTAACAAATGTCTGTTTATTGAATGATTTATTGATGAAATGACTAACCCATGAAGAAGAGAAAGAAGTCAAGTACAGACTGACATGTGACATAGATTTGAGGAGAACAGATTTCATGTAATTTAGAAAAAGAATTGCTAGGCTTTTTACGGGGAATTTTATGGGAAATCCATAAGAACTTAGTAACTTAAAGAATGAAATTCTTAATATCTAATCCCAAACAATTCTTATAAAAAAGAAAAAGAAGACATTGTCTAAGAAAGCCAATATGGATGAATATGAAACTCATTGATCCATTAAAAAAATCCATATAGAAGATAGAAATGGGGGCGTATAATCAGGTATGACTACAAAAGAAAGTATGGAAGGAAGTAATAGATTGCATGATAAAGAACAAAGATGACTAGGTTGAGTCATGTCTTCTTTTATTTCATTTTTCTCTTCTTTTATTTCATTTTTCTCTACCAAAGAGAATGATCTTTGAGCTCAGAAGAGTAGAAGCACAGAACATTGACTGTAAAGATAAGTAAAGAGATGGTAAGAGAGTAACCAGTTACTGTAAATGAGTTGAAATCACCATCAGGGACAGATGGACTATATCTCAGGGTGCTGAAAGGACTGGAAATAGAATTGAACTGCTGGAAAATTATGGAGAGAGGCAACCATGCCACAGGACTAGACATCAACAAAGGTTGTTCCAATTAAAAAATAAAGGATAAGGGCACAGTCTTCAAATCTTAATCCAGAAAGCTTGACTTCAATTCCTGGCAAATCCCAGAGTGTATTTTTAAAAGCATTGTTTATAAGCTTTCAAAAAGGGAAGTGGTGACCACGAAAAGTAAACATGGTTTCATCAAGAATAATTAGTGCCAGACTAACTTCATTTCCTTTTGTGGAAGGGTTACTAGACTGGGAGGGCAAGGGAATGCCACAGACATAGAATACTTGGGGTTCAGCGAAGCATTCAACTATCCTATCATCCAATTGTTGTGGATGAAATGAAGCGATGGAGGCTACGTGATAATACAGTTGGATGTGAAAGTGGTTGGATGTCCTGATGGAAAGAACAGAAGTTAACAGGTCAGTGTCAATTTGGAAGGAGCAGAATGCCTCAGAAATCTGGACAGACATACCTCAGAGATGTTTTAGGTTCAGTTCCAGACTACCACAATAAAGTGAATATTGCAATAAAGACAATCGTGATTTTTTTGCTATTCTATTGCACATATGATACCATTATGTCTAAAAAATGTATATACCTTCTACTTTATTAGTAAAAAAGCCAACCATCATCTGAGATTTCAAGAAATGGAAGGTATTGCCTGAAGTTGAAGGCTGGTGACTGATCGGGGTGGTGGTTGATGAAGGTCAGTGTGACTGTGGTAATTTCTTAAAGTAAGACAACAATGAAATTTGTTATATCGATTGACTCTTCCTTTCCTGAAAGATTTTTTCTGTAGCATGTGTTGCTATTTGATAGCATTTTACCCATAGTAGAACTTCTTTAAAAATTAAGAGTCAGTCCTCTCAAACCATGCCACTGCTTTATTAATTAATTTTATGAAATATTCTTTGATATTGCTGTGTTTCAGAGAATAGAGAGACCTGAAGAAAGGGAGAGAGATGGGGGAATGACTGGTTGGTGGAGTATCAGAACACATACAACATATATTGATTAAGGTTGCCATCTTATGTGGGTGCAGTTCCTGGTGCCCCAAAACAATTACATTAGTAACACCAAAGATCACTGATCACAAATCACCATAAGAGACATAATAATAATGAAAAAGTTTGAAATATTGGGAGAATTACCAAAGTGTGACAGAGAGACACAATGTGAGCACATGTGGTTAGAGAAATGGTTCCAACAGACTTGCCTGATACAGAATTGTCACAAACCTTTAATTCGTAAAAAAAAAATGCAATACTGTGAAGTTCAATAAAGCAAAGTGCAATAAAATGAAGCATGCTTACATTTGGCCTTGTACTTTTCCAAATTTTTACCAATGCCTTCAATGAAACACACAAGGCTGGAATGGATAGCTATCAGTGATTACATAAAGGGTCCAGAAACAAGAGGCTGAATTGTACACTAGGAAATTTAAAAGTTATAAATTTCATATCCAATAGCTGGGTTCAGAAAAGGAAAAGCAAAGTACAGGACAGGAGAGGGACAATTGTTCATGGGGAAAAGATCTGGGGATTTTAGTGGGTTGCAACCTTAAGATGAATGAATAATGCTTTGTGGGAATCAAAAAGCTAATGGTATTCACAATGTTTCTTAAACTGTGGGTTGTGACCCCCTGTGGGGTTGTGAAAAATTTGGCACCAATAAAAGGTTTCTGAACACGCAATGACCAAAAGTTAATTAAAAATCAAATGTGTAATTAATCCGAGGTGTTTCTGGCAGCACTTGCCCATGCTGCATCACTTTACTACAATACAGTTTTTGAACACAAAGCATGTGCACTTTGTGTGACCTCAGGCCATGCGACACCAACTAATATGACGGTCAGGGGTAGAAAAATTCTAACTATAGGGTCCAGAAGAAAGAGGTGATGATTTACTTTGCCCTGGTCAGACCACATCCAGAATATCACATTCAGTTTGGGGTGCTCCACTTCAGCAAGGATGATGATAAGCTGGAGAACATCCAGAATGGTGAAGGCATTGGAGATTGTACCATAGGAAGACCGAGGAAAAGGGCTGGGGATGTTTAGCCTAAGGAACAAAATTTTAGTTGTCTCTGATTATCTGAAACAATATCATGTCACAGAGGCAACAGACTAAATCTGCTTGGCCTTCTTGAGAGGCAGAACAGGATGTAGAGAGTGAGATTTAAGGCCAATATAAAGAAAAAAAAACCTTCCAATTCAATTTATCAGCATTTTAGAAGTACCTACTTTGTATCAGACACTGGGAATTGGGGTGGGGAAAAGGGAGAAACATTAATATAGCATACACATGTACGCATACATATATACATACAACTCATTGCCTGACTTCAGACCTGGGGCTCTATCTGTTGTGTCACCTAGTTACCTCTACCAGGGAATGGAGGGAAAGGGAAGAAAATAAGCATTGATAAGCAGCGAGGATAGAAAAATTAAAATGAAGCAATCTTTGACCTAAAGGATTTTGTGATCTACCCTGGAGAAAGCACACAGGAGATGTCCAAAAGGGGAATAAGATCAGTAGGTAAGCATTTCTTCTCTGTGGAGGTCTTCAGGTGCAGAAGAGATTTTGGAGGATTTTGGAGAAGGAATTTTGTTCAGGAACAGTAAGGACTAGATGGCTAATGAGTTCCTTTCCAACTCTGAGAATCTCTGATTGCCAAAGATAAAGTGACTGTAAGAGCCAATAAATTTCAGGACTCTCCAGAGGTTCCAGATTGTAATGGATCACTTTCCCCCTTCCCCCAACATCACCTCCATTTTTTTGTGAATCCATTTGTGCTATTTCTTCACTGCCTTTAGGACTATATATCCACTTGAACCAAACTTTTTTTTTTCAGTTTGGTCTGCAGAACACATTTTTTATTTACATGAAAAAGAAATTTAAAAGAGTATGTGGTTGAAAGCATATAAATCAGTTTATTAAAAAATTATTGGTAGTATCTTCTGACTAACAACATTCTTTATTACTATTGGGAGCAAGAGGGTCAGTTGTTGTTCAGTCTTTCAATGTACCAGACTCTTCATGACTCCGTGGGTCATCATATCATGCCAATACCATCCATAGGGTTTTCTTGGCAAGGATACTGGTATGGTTTGTCATTCATTCTCCAGCAGAGTAAGGCAAATGGAGATTAAGTGCTTGCCCAGGGTTACACAGTTAGTAAGCAAGACTGGATTTGAACTTAGGCCTTCCTGATTCGAGGTCCAGTTCTTCATCCACTGAGCCAGCATTGGAGTTAGATGAAGTTCCATAGCAGAGGCTGCTTTACTGACAGCCCATCCCCTCTAACCAATCAACAAACATGATGAAGTGAAGATATTGCTTAATGTTTCTGTTACCCTGGACTTCTCATTTCAGCGAGAAATGAATGTGGGGAAAATAAAAGAAAGGGAAAGGGATGGATGGCAGATATTCTGGGAGGGTGAGTGGAAGTATCAGTCAATCAAGGTACAGAGCTTGTCATGTATCCTACTTCTCCAGGCAGTAGGGATTGAAATAAAAAGATGGAATAATCCGTGCTCTCAAGGAGTTTACAAACCTTTCCATATGAAAATATCCTATAGATTGAAATAGAACAAGGCCTCCCATGGCATTGGGGCAATCTCCAGTTGTCTGGATCTATGTCTGGCCACTGGACCCAGATGGCTCTGGAGAGGGAGTGCACAACCCTCCCTCACTTAATTACAATTCACTTGCAAGTCATGACGACTCCTTCCTGATGTCGTGGTCCTCTTTGAGAATGAGAATCAGTAATCTTATGGATCAAGTAAGTGCTAGGGAAATTTCAGGCTTGAATCCCACTCTTCTTCTCTATCAGGTAACAAAGTAATATGCAAAATAAAAGGCCTGAGTTTGCATCCTGGGCAAGCTACTTCCTCTCCTTAAGCCTGAAAATCTGCATCTGTCAGACAAGAAGTTTAAGCTTGATGAGTTTTAACCAAGATCCCTTCCAGTTCTGATGGCCTAAAACGGAAAGGGAGTCTTAAAACAAACAAAACAATCATTTCTCCATAGCTTTTATCGCTTGCAAAATCTGTGTTTGGAAAACAGTACCATGTTTGATTACCACCCTAAAGATGGTAAATTTAGATGCAAATCTAACTGTTAGTGAAAGTTGAGTAAGATTGGTACTTGAGCAGACAGGTTTGTAGTTTTCTCCATCAGATCATCAAGGGGGAAAGTAGGACTACTAACATCCATTCTCAGTGTTCTTTAAAGATTACAAAGTACTTTTCTCATCACAAGCCTGTAAGGCCAGTCAGCAGACTATTAAGAAGAAATGACCATCCCAGGATCACAAAGTCACCAAAAATAGAAGCAAAATTCTAACCAAGATTCCTTGTGGGTCAGACCTCTGCTCTTACAACCTGTGGTTTCTCACAATCAGGAAGGTGAAAATATTTTCTAGTTAGTACTTTTGATCTTAGGAATTTCTCTATAAACTTTGTCCTTATTACCATGGAACATTCGAATTAAGTGGGCTATATTGTTTTTACTTTTTATGAATACTATTGCTGCTACAATTAATAATAACAGCTACTTTTTACATAGAATTGTAAGACGGGCAAAGTGCTCTACAAATATTATCTCATTTTACCATCGCAACAATCCTAGGAGACTGATGTGGTTAATATTCCCATTTTACAGATAAGACAACAGAGGCAGGCAGAGATTGAGAGACTTGCCCAGGATCTCACAACTGTCAGCTGTCAATTGTCTGAGGCAAGATTTGAAGTAAGGTTTTCCTGATTCCAAGTCCAGTGCTCTGTCTTCTGTACCACCACAAAAATTATTAGTTTCCCCCAACTTGGTTGCTTCTTTACTTTAAAGACTGAGATTTCTTGGCTTTAAAGACCAAGAAATGTAAAGTCTACTCATCAGATAGGCTTTTAAAAAAGAGTTCAGTTTCCAAGCATCTTTAGCTATTAAATACAATTTTGGAAAGAATTTGGCAAGCTATGATGAAAATTCCAGTTTCTGTCACTTCCTATCACAATGTTACATTCCACATTCTTCAGACAGACTGCCCATATCCTTCCATGGATTTCACATGCAGCAATAGGGCAATTGCTTTAACTACCATTTTCCTGTAATGCTGACTGAGGAGGACACATCTCATTCAGAGGTCACTTATCCATGGTACCCACTGAAATTCAACATGGAATAGTTTTCCTTATATGAGACAAGTCTCAAATACCGAGTCAAGATCACAAGAAAGATGAGGATGTGACAGTGCCCTTTCACTCCAGCCCCCATCTACAGCTGAAGGATAATTGTCTGGGGGAAGCACAGACTTGACAAGTCACTAATTTTACTTTTTATGCACTGCTCTAGAACACAGTGGGGGAAAATGAAATGAAACTCCTCTCCTGCACCTCCCCAAACCATCTAACATCCTTACTAGTGTGCCTTGAGGAAAATTCTTTCCTGATTTTGAATTTCTGAGTCCATTTATAGTCAAAATCTCAAGTCAGTAATATGTGTAGTCATGTATTTGGAAAGGTCCTGTTATTTCCTGCTTTTTTCATACTCTGGACTGCAAAGTAATAAGAACTTTAGAATATAATTCAACTACTTAACATTTTTTGGATGACATTATAAGGGCATCAGCACTAAATGGGAGTGGACAACTGAGGTGATTCTCTAGATGATTCAAATGTTTAAAATGCCCTTTGATTTTGAATTAACTAAAAGTTTCAGGTACAGAGGGATATTGTTTTTGGCAGCAATTTATCTAGACTATTCTAATAATAAAATTTCCATCATTCTCTACTGGAGTTTGCCTGTATGGACACATCCTAGGAGTCATTTGGCCTTCTGAGAGAGTAAATTTAAAGCTCTATTGAGATCCACTGTACAGACTATGAAGTTTTACATTTCCTTTGAGATTGCTAAGCTGAAATAATGTGGTAACAGATCATCTTGAAGGCATGGAAAATGTAATTTGTTCCATTTAGTTTGTTTTAAAAGACATGCACAATGTATACAGAATATACCAGAAAATAGATGCCAAGAAATTATGAAAAGAGTAAATCTTGGGAATGAGATGTCCCCTTTTGACTAATTTGCTGGTGTCTTATCAAGGTTACATGTGCTGCCAGGATCATGGCTGTTGTTCAGTTGTCTCAGTCATGTCAGACTCTTTGTGACCCCATTTGGGGTTTTCCTGGCAAAGATACAGGACCATGGTATAGATGAGTAAATTATCTTGAACAGGATATCAGGAAAATTCCACCCTAGAGCAAACTGGATGAAAATGAAGCTCCAGTACAGTAATCAGTTTAAATGTTATTTAATTTACTCATTTGTTATTTAGTGTAACTACTGAATTTAAGTTGTTATGCCTACAAAAGCAAATTGAAATAAAGAATGGGAATAACCTAATTTCCTAAAACACTTTTGCTTGAACTATGTGGATATTTCTGGTAAGCATTATCTTTTGGTCTGATTCTATCCCATAGAATATGCTTATCTGAAAATTCAAATAAAAGACATATTATGAGCCTAACTTTAAATACCACCAAAACCAAGAAACAAACTTTTAATTATTTTGATTTGGATAAATTAATTTCAGCACAGAAAATGCTTATATCAACTTCTGTCACTCCTGATTTCCACTATTATATCTATATTTATGTAGAAAATCCTTTATTCTCTGGACTAACACAGATATCTTAAATGAGATAAGAAGGCTAAATTGGGTCAAGACCCACGATGATGGAAGTAGTCACATCAATAGGCAATATATTAAAGTACTTTAAAGTCAGCAGTATAGTAAAGTACTTTCCCTGTGGTAGAGTGAATAAAGAGCTGACGTCGGAACCCTGAAGACCAGAATTCAAACCCTGTGTGTGACATATAGTGCTCATATGATTCTGGATAGCACTTAAGGCTATTATTATCCCTCAGTCTCATCATGGAGCCATCTGACCTCTTCATTTTCTGATCATGAGTTTCTAAGATGTTATCTTTGATGTATATCTTTTAATAGTAGCACCTCCTTCCAGTGTTGTTTTAAAGTAAGATGAGAGAGCATACCGTATTTCACCATATAATCAGCACTTATTTTATGTCAATTTTCTTTTTTGCAAAAAGTGGGGTGTGATCATTATGTGAAGTTTTTAAAAAAGATTTTTGCTAATATTACTTCAGAATCATTTATTATTATCCTGTCTTTGGTGCAAGATTAGGATTCATGGAATACTCACAAATAAATGTTAAAATTGAATGCTGACAATGTACACGTGCTGAGAATTCTGACTGGAAGCTCATAATATGTGAGAGAGAGAAATTGTATCCATGTGCCATTGGCGAATACATTGTGGCTCCGTTTGCCTTTTACGCAGTGTGATGGACAGAATTACACCAGGAGATGACTACATAATGAAAGGTTATAAACCAATTTTTGGACTAAAAAAAAAAACAGGGTGCAGTGATTATGTGGTAAAATAATATGACATACACTTAACAAATTAAAAATGTATATATAATTATATAAATATATGAAGCAATCATTATGATAATTTTTTTTCCATTTAAGTCTTTTTTGTCACTAAACTCTAGCACAACTAGATCTGCTATTTCTCTCCATTATCTCCTTTCTCATTCATACTTTTCATTCTTTTGAGATTCCTGTGTTCCATGATTTATAGCTATAGATTATCACTGGAAGAATATTAGCATTGAAAAAAATGTTTTGTATGTACGTGTTAGGTTGTTTCTCTACACTTTTCAGTCACTGTATGATTGTGGAGGTGTGATCTGCTATAGAATCTAGTTCCTGAAGGTGCATTTTCTGTTTTCATTAAGCAGAGCTCTAATGCGTGGTAGATAGATTTTATGTAGATTATAAAGTAGGCAAAATACCCCCAAAGTGGCAAAGTATAATGCTGGAGGGGTTGTAGAGAAGCAAGTACACTCGTGCATTGTTTCCTAAATCACGAATTGGTGAATTCTTTTGGATAACAATTTGCCAGTATGTATTATGAGTCACAATATAATTAGACTGTTTTGCCCCAATAGTGCCATTATTGGGAATGTACTTCAATATTACACACACATATGTATGCATTGGTTCAGATTTGTGAGTATATTGATATCAGGAACTTCTATTGAGGAAATTATCTCTAACAATGCAGCTCTTACAGAGTTCTTGGGAGCATTGCGATATTAAAAGACAGCCAGTATGTGTCACAGGAAGAAATTAAAACGAAACCTTCTTAACTTTGAGGCCAGATCTTTATCTACATCATAAAAAACACATTCAGAAAAACAAATCATAACATTATACGTGATGGAAAAGAACTAATAATCAAATGCTATCCAACTGAATGAAATGTGGTATGTGCATATAATGGAATACTAAAACATTATTAAAATGTTAAATGTTAAAAATGTTGAGATACTTGGAAAGGCATAGGGAGTAATGCAAAGGGAAGAAATCAGGTAAGTACAATAGTATATACAGAAGCAACGATCATATGATAGGAAAAAAATTCATACACAGATAAATAAATGAACGGACCAAAAGTTCATGGAAAGGTGTACAGAGAGAACAACTAATCATCCATCGGACATTTGAAGAAGCAAAGCTATACAGCTAACTGTATGTGAGTTTTTGTTATTGTTTAAAGTTAAGAGCATAGTGAACTTAGGAAAAAAAACAATCATAGCATATTAGAATTAGATTTGCCTCTAGAGATAATCTAGGTCAGCTTCCTCTTCTGACAAATGAAATGAAACATGTAAAGCTGTTTGCATATCTCAAAGCGCTCCATTATTATTGTCACTTTTTTTTGCCTTTGAAGTTCTTAGTTTCTTCCTTTATTTTCCTTCCTTCCTTCCTTCCTTCCTTCCTTCCTTCCTTCCTTCCTTCCTTCCTTCCTTCCTTCCTTCCCTCCTTCCTTCCTTCCTTCCTTCCCTCCTTCCTTCCTTCCCTCCTTCCTTCCTTCCCTCCTTCCTTCCCTCCTTCCTTCCTTCCCTCCTTCCTTCCCTCCTTCCTTCCTTCCCTCCTTCCTTCCCTCCTTCCCTTCCTCTTTTCCTTCCGTCCTCCTTCCTCCCTTCTTTCTTTCCTTCTCTTTCCCCTTTTTCTGTCTCTGTGTTTCTGTCAGGCTTTATCTTTGTCTCTATCACTCTGTCTTTTGCCTGTTTCTTCTTGAGGTAGACAGAATAACCTTGGAGATAGGTTAAAAAGAAAAACAAAACAACTTCAACGTGGAAACATTCTTATCATTCTCAATATTTTTCGTGAGCTGTTTTCCAATCCTGTCAGCCTCATATTGATTGTTCTCCTGCCCCAAAGACATCTGTGTGGCATAGGGGTTATCATTTCAATTTTTTCCTAATGCTTCATTTCTGCAGTATAATTTCCTCAAGATGAAGCCAAATTTCTTAAATGCTAATTTGTAGAGATGGAGTTAGTAAGTATATATAGACAGATTGAATGAGTTTTTCAAAATTCAGTGCAAAGGTACTCCTTGGGTTGTGATTTGGAATGTCATCCATCTTTACTATGCAAATCAGTCTGTATAGCAGCTTTCTCTTCTCCTTTGAACCAAGAATAAGATAGGCCTTGGTAGTCCCATTATAAAAACAATTGCTTGTTTTATTAAAAAAAAAAAAAACAACACTTTTTTTTTCATTGACCCTCCTTTCCTTTACAAGCTTCTGGGCTCAGCTATGAAAATCCACCATAGTTCTACTTATTCAATCACTAATAGTGGGGTGGAATGTGATTCCGAAGCCCCCCCCCCCACCTTTTATATTGCTCTACAGTAAAATAAAGTACCATAGGGGACAGGACTGTTGAATATGTTCAGAGTATAACTCAAATCTGTTGTTCAGAATCCCCAACAAGACTGGGAAGGGAAAACACCTTAACAGAGTCCCAAGGGCTCCCTGAATAATAACACCTTTAACTGTTTACTTTCATTAGTCTGCCACAGTGGACCCTGGATCACACATTTATGAATTATGCCTGTTTAGCAGCATAAAATGATACCCTTGTTCTTTCTGTGTGGATGCAACATAAAGCTGCCTAAATTACTAACGTCTGAGCAAGGCGACATGTGGCCATGTGTAGTCATTTTTCTGTGGATTGAACAGCTCCCTCAGGTTCTGAGACACAGCGCAGGATGAAAATGAACAGTTGGACCCAGGATCAGGAAGCTTGCATTGAAGTTGCGGTTCTGTCACTTAGTAGCAGAGTGATCATTTGTATTTCACTTAGCATCATCTCATCAAATTATTACTGTAGAACTTACAGCTTCCATGAAGCCTCAGCTCAGGCACCACTTTCTGTCCAAGTCCTTCCCTCATTCCCACCTCTCTCAGTGTCTCCCTTCCCAAATTACCTTCTATATAATTTGTACAGTAGAGGCAGCCCTGGTGTCATGGAGAGAGAGGGCCAGGAACACATGAGATCAAATCTTGTCTCTGCCACATACTGTCTGTGTGACAGTATTCTAGGCAATTTTCAGGCTATGACCTGCAGGGAAGAGGCTGACTTGTATCATCTGAGAGTTCCCTATATCAATGAAATCACAAGTCTAGTCCCTGTTCTTATATTTAGTACATGCTTATATTTGTGTGTGTACATATATGCATATATGTATAGATAAAGATGTATGTACATACACACATAGATTTATGTATCTATTATATTAGATATATAATTAGATTAGATTATAATATATTAGATATATATATAAAGACAGACAGATGATAGAATGTGAGTTCCCTGAAAGTAGAGAATGTTTCCTTTTTTGTCCAGTATTTCAGGTTCACAGCACACCAACTGGCATGGCTTAGGCACACTGATGCTTTGGTAATAGAGTGATTGATCTGGTTAGCCTAGGGTTATTTAGCATCTCCGAGTCTCTGTTTTTTCATCTGTAAAATAATGATCCTGCTACTTTATGAACAAAGTGCTTTATAAAGTTTAAAGGGCTATGGAAATGTGAGCTTTTGTTTTTTACTGAAATTATAAGATGAGATATCATGTAATCATTTCCTAAATTAGTGGAGCAAAAAGACAGCAATTGTTGAATTATCCTTGCATTATTATGATGAATTGGACCATCTTTCTTGCCTGGATTATGCTCTCACCTTCATCTGTTAAAGTATATGCTCTTTTTCAAAACTCAATCCAAGTAATATCTTCTATATCAGGCTTTTCTTTGTCTTGCAGCTAATGCTTCCCATTACCTTTTATCATACACACGCATATAATATATACATTATACATATATACATACATTCATTCATGCGTACATACACAAACACACATATATGTGTGTGTGTGTTGTGCTTCCCTTTCCCTGAAGTAAACTCCTTGGGAAAAAGGACAATTTTGCTTTTATCTTCATATTCCCAGTGTCTAGCTTATGATAGATGCTTATTAATTGCTTATTGGTTGATTATCAAACACGTTCTTTATGGAACTGCCACAAAGCAGTTGTTTAATAAATGTTGTTGTTATTCAATCATTTTTAAGTCACGTCCAATTCTTTATGGACACGAAGACACATCTGGGGTTCTCTTGGCAAAAATACTGGGGTAATTTGCCATTTCCTTCTCCAGGTCATTTTTTTGTACAGATGAGGAAACTGAGGGAAACAAAGTTAAGTGACTTGTAAAGGGTCACACAACTAGTAAGTATCTGAGGCCATATTTTAACTCAGGTCTTTCTTGCTAACAACAGACCTGGGACTCTATCCACTATGCCACCTAACTGCTCCTGATTAATAAATATGATTGAATGAAGAAGGCGGAATTTAGAAGCGATCACAGGCTTGCAGATTTAGGACTGGTAGGGACCTTAGAGATGATCAAGTTCACTCTTTCTCATTTCACAAAAGAGGAGATTGAGGTTCATAAAGGTAAAGAAACCTACCCTAGGGCACATAGGCAGCAAGGAAGAGAGTGAGGATTTGAATTCTATTCCTTTGTCTCTAAAGCCAGCACTCTTTCCATTGCAAAGTGCTGGCTCTCATCATACATAAAGCAAGCTGAGAAAACAAATAGGTAATAAAGACTTCAGAGAAACTTGGGAATATTTGGATTAACTGACATAGAATGAAATAAAAAGGACCAAGGGAACAATTTATGCCATGGCTTCAGTCTTGGAAATGAAAACAACATAACAAGAATCAAGAACTTTGACTGATATTGACTCCAGAGGACCGACTGTGAAATAGAATTTCTACCTTCTGCAAGGAAGAGTCAGTCAGTTTGTCAGCTGGTATTTATGATCTACTATGTGCCAAGCCCTGAGTCAATCACTGGTAATGTAAAAAAATGTAAAAGAGTTCCAACTCTCAGTGTAAGGAGACCACATACAGAGAAGATATAGATAGATACACACACATATACTGCATACCCATATATGTTTATGGAGAGAGAGAGAGAGAGAGAGAGAGAGAGAGAGAGAGAGAGAGAGAGAGAGAGAGAGAGCACACAATGGCAATAGAAATAAGGGGGATTGGTTGGTAAAGTCTTCTTGCAGAAGATGAGAATGAAACTATTTGGAGAAGTGGACTATAGGTATGGAATGCAGTATATATTGTCAACTTTGTTCAGTATGCTAATTTGCTTTGGCCAGCATCCATCTATCCTTCCTTCCTTCCTTCCTTCCTTCCTTCCTTCCTTCCTTCCTTCCTTCCTTCCTTCCTTCCTTCTTTCCATATTAAAACAATCCACTACCATAGAATGTGACTAGTTTGGAGTATCTTCTTTTGATAGAAAATACTTTTGTAGATCTTATACTTGAGCATGAATGGACCAGCAATTAACCACATGATGAGCTCAAGCACTTATCCCTCTGAGGAATTATTGATGTGAACTGACTTATACTTTCTCCCTCAATAACTTCATTTTAAGAAGACAGCTCATTCATGACTTAGTGTATTAATTCATCTCTTAACGATATTAAGATATTAAGTGTCCACTTCTTTTAGAAGTTCCTCTTTATGATCTGATACTCTCACAGTCACAAGGGACCAATCTAGGGCAATATCTCTATAAAAATCCTGACTACAGCATCCCACTAAATACAAAAATGAACTATAGTTATATTGAGTATCTAAGAGTTGGCACAGCCCTTATCTATTTCTATTTAATGTTTTACTGTGAAACATTTATGGCCTTGTTCTCATTTGCCTTCAAAGAAAAACGTAAGACTACTTGTAGGACTTTAAAAAACAAAAATAAATCCATTACCAGCCATCTGCCCTTCGATGTTGCTGTTAGAATTAGTACTGAACCTGAAGCTTTATATGTGAACAACAATTTGCCATAAGCAATACCTGTTTTATTTGGTTCATAGTACTTTTTACCCTTTCAATAATAGCTTATGCCTCTGCCAGTATATATATTTTTAATTATGAAAACTATTTTTAGAATCTTCACTCTTGGAATTAACTAGAAAGTCCCTATATTTGATTTAAAGTGGAATCGGAAATTATAATGATATTTATATGGATAATTTTGTAACTTGACTAATGATGCTTTTGATACTTCTTGGCTAGATGTTAGGTATTTATTTCATATAGTCATTGATTCAGAACTGTAAGAGACTTTGGGAGTGACTTAGTATAACTCCTATTTTGCAGAGAAAACTGAGTCCCAGGGATAGGAGAGTGGTCCAAGGTCACACAAATTGTTAAGTGGCAAATGTGATATTTGAACTTGAGAACTTCCAATCAAGTTCTCTCTCTGCTATGTACATATTTTTGTTTGTATCTCCAACTCCAAAAAATTCTGATTGCATTGGGATGTGGACTATAACCCCTACATACCTTGGACCTCATGAGTGGCCATCCTAAAAAATATTTCTCATTTGGTGGGTTGCTTTTGGCAATAAACTTCTTGAGGCTTACAAAGACTGGTTTATAAATGTCAGACAAACATTCTGTTGTCAGACCAATGTTTTCAGCCTGTTTTAATTGGTTAGATATGATTAAGGCTTAGATTCTAGGGCATAGACTTTGTACCCAGGGTTACAATCTAGGTTTTATTGAAGTAGGGCAACATTCAAGGGATGGAAAATGGCCTCTGTTGTCCTAAGTCCTGATTACCCTAGTGCTCTACCTTCCCCAGTTATTCTATGTACATACACATGTATATATGTACATACACATGTGAAGACACACACATGCATTTGTATTTACTTATTTCCTTAGTAAAATGTAAGGTCTTTGAGGATAAGGACTGTTTTGTTGATTTGGATTGAACTGTACTACCTCTTTATTTAACCTCAGCAAAACCAAGCTAGGTGTATCAGCTCAGTCAACTCTTAGCAGGAGCTTCACAGAAATGGAAAGTCCACAACTTCAGAAAAATTCTCATTGTTTCGAGTAGTTCAGTCTGATGAGACTGGGCAGTTGCCCATTAGGTTGGCAATTGGAGTCTGCACAAAGAGGAGGTCTAAAGGCGACCTGTCCTCATCAAAATGTGTATGCCTTTCTTTCTTTCTTCATTCACACCATTTGATATGTCACACCTCTTGATATACCAAGAAGCTATCAATATATTGGGAAGGGAAAACTAGGGGACTCAATTGACATTTTAAGGCTTCTAAAAAAATTGAATCTGTCACTTTTTCCACCCTTCATTTTTATAATCATGGCTCTATTCAAGGAAATTTAATCCGTATGTTTCTGATTCCTTTATACTTAACTCATCAAAATGTTGTTTTGTAAGAGCCCTTTGAAGTCAGGGAAGTCTTTTAAGTCTCTCTCTCTCTTTTTTAATGAGACTTTTCCAAGTCTCTTTTCTTAGAAACAGGAAGTGGCATTTAGCCAATGGTTAATGAACTTAAAGACCAAAAGGTTCAAGTTGGGTTTGCATCTCCAAGCCCATAAGACTTTGAATGGTCTCTGGGAGCAATGGATTTCTTAGTATCTTTACTGTCAATAGCCATCACAACTGTGCCAATTACCAAGATGACCCTTTAGGATTTTAACAGCCCATTAACTGTCAAGTGCTTGGCTAATCAGACCCACTTTGTGTTAACCCATGACTCATTGACTAGTTTATCACTGGGTATGCCCAGAGTTTTCATGACTTTTCTCTAGGACAGAGGTATTTAAGTTTTCACTCTCAGGCTGTACATTGTCAGACAGTACATTTAAACTCAGTCACCAAGATCACAGTCAAATTCAAGACCATGAAACAAGAAGATGCTGACTGACTGCAAAAAGTTATATTGGGGAAAAGGTGGAGATGATTTGAGTCCCATAATTGTAAGTGGAATTGATAACTGGGCCTAGGTGCCATAGCATCTTCAGAAAACAAAAACCATATTATAATAGAGAAGGAAGCATCTGGCTCCAGAAAAGTTCCAGATTGATTTATACACAACAGTTGGTGTAAGTATAAACCAGATCCCATTTTGCTGGAAATTTATAGCCCAAGTGAGGTAGATACTGTCACTTGGAACTTCTTACTACCTAATGTATCTGACCTGATTCTACCTGGTAGACTTTGAAATCATCCTGTTAAGTATCAGTTCCAGGAGGATGAAATGATGCAGCCATGAACATGCCAAATGGTAATAGCTAATCAATGTAGTTAAAAACTTTAAAGTTAATCTCCAAAGTAGTACTGAAAAGAGCAGTAAGCAATAGTTCTGGGAAAAAGATAGTTTCAGTAATGAGTATTTATGGGGAAAAATACTGAGGCAGAATAGGGTGTTTTCTCCTTTTTGGGAGGAACTTCTACTCAGCCTTCCCTATCCAGTATTTTAAACCAGGCCAAAGATACCAAGTGCGATACAGTGGAAAGGGTCCAAGGTTTGAAGCTGGAAGACCCAGGTTCTTATTTTTGCAAGTCTACTTCCTATCTGGGTAGCCTTGGGCAAGTGGTTTAATTTCTTTTGGTGCCATCTGTAATGGCTCTTCTCCTTTTAAATGCTTTGATTCTATGTAGATTTGTGGTATAGAGTAAGATGATAAAGTAAATTTGTTTGGTTCTGGCTACTGGGATGCCAAAGGGTCGGGCTCAGTAGATCAGGAAGTCACCTCCAGAGAGGTACAAGCCATTGGCAGGTAAGGAAGTGTCACTGAACACAAAAATGTCATTCATCTTTTATTTTTGAAGAGGACAAGTGAATTGGATTTAAGTGAGGCAGAGTTGTGTTAAGTCCTCAGTCTCACTCTCCTTTCCAGAGCCACTGAAGTCCAGGGGCAAGACACAAGTCATGATGACTGGTGATGGCCCAGGATGCAGTGGATGACCTTGATGACTTTGATGTCTAATCAAATTCTAAGCCTCCACAGCTGCTTTCATGGCAGTTGAAATAAATTGTTCTCATCCACCCATTATTCCTGGAGAAGTCTTCATGTGCTAGGGGTAGACATACCTATAAGGGACCAAAGAGTTTGGGTTTGAGGCCTGTTAGTTGCCAGGGTGTGACTGATGCCAATGTACCTTGTTCACCTCAACACAGGAATGTAAACTTGGACTGATAAATAAAATTGCTTGTGGTTAATAGTTCATTGCTTGAGCTTTTTAAAAAATCCATTTTATGCATTTTTCCATTTTAACCATTTATCCATTCTATCTATTTTTTCTTATCCATTCTAAACTATCCAGGTTTCTGCTTCTATCCAATGGAGTAGAACAAAGCTGAGGTGGTAATGCGGGGAGAAGACCTTTCATCTTTTCTTGTAAAAGAAATTATGGGGATTGCTTCACAAGAATGACCACATTATCACCTACCCTATAACATAAGTCATACATTATAGTTGCAATTCTAAAAGAAAGAGCAGTCATCTAGAGAATTCAGGTTAAAACATTTCTTCTAAATTATCCAGATCTTTACTCCAGTTATACATGTCATTTTGCCAAAGGAACAATGATGAAATACACATTAATCATTTGAATGACAAATTTCCTATGAGATTTCTCCCCTGCTCCACATGGTATTTCCTTTCACTAAATCATGGGGTTATAGACTTAGAGACCACTGAGGGCCTGGGGTCCAGCTCCTCTCATTGTGCCAAGGAGATATGGAGACCCTGGGATGTGATCACTTGCCCAATGTCACACAGCCATCAGATGGCAGAAGCAGGATTGGAATAGAAGTCCTTTGATATTAGAACCAGTGCTGTAGCCAGTGCCTGTTGTCTTCAGGTCTACATAAGTTGGAAGAGTATCATCACTGAAGGCTAGCCACCAGGTAATAATCAGCCAGGGACTCTGCTGTTCCCTTTCTGATTCAAAGAGGAGTTCACACCTGGCAAATGCCAGAGTTTACACTAGGGCACAATCCATTCTCTTCCCATATTTAAAACTTCACTAGGTCCTTAAATTGATTGTGTTCTATTGAGGTAGAAATGTGGGACATTTCCTTGAATTTAGAATACTATGCATACACTAGTTTATAAGTGCTTTTTCATCTGAAAGTGACCAAGATGCCAATAACTACCAACTTTCCCCCAAAGCAGCTACTGAGCATCTTCCATCATACCTTCAAACATGGCAAAAGCTTTAAATAAATGTACTACTCACTCTAGTTGAAGACATTTCATAGAGAACTGGATCAGTTATTATTCTATCTGGTGATTCTTGTACTAACTTGGCATCCATAGCAATTTCCATCCATGAGAACAGTTCCTCTAGAGATCATCTGGGTGAGGAACTTGTCCAAGATTTCAGATGATTCTCTTGGGTCAATCTCATCCCCACTCAGATGCACCAAGATAACCTCAGAGGGACTGGAGACCATGAAACTAAAGAAATTTTTGTCTCAGCTAAATGTTTCCTACAGTGGGTTTGAAATCAGGCTTTTCCTACCCAGTGCTACCAGTCAGCAAAATGGGATCACAGCATGATATCCTATACACACATTTGGGCCACATCTTAGTTGTTATTTTTCAATTCTGTTCAATCATGCCCAACTCTTTGAGTCCTTTTAAGGGTTTTCTTGGCAAAGATACTGCAGGGGTTTGCCATGTCCTTTTCTAGCTCATTTTATAGATGAGGAAACTGTTACAAATAGAGTTAAGTGACCTGTCCAGGGTCATACAAACTAGGATATGAGGCCAGATTTGAACTCAGGCCCAGCACTCTATCCACAGTGCCACCTGACATCTTTAATTTCCAACCGTCAAGTATCCATAAATATAGAAAACATGAAGAATACCCATCATTTCAGCTCACAGATTCCCTATATATATCATTTTGTGCAATAATCACAATTTTTACCCCAAAGATTAAAATAAATCTAAAATGATATGCCAGGTTTTGTTTTCGTTTTTGTTTGGAAACATTGGTTATCTTTGCTAAACCATTCCCCTCTCATTTTTATTCTTTGTTAAAAGGACTTTCTCTATAGAAGAAGAAGAGAAAGGGGTTGGTAGAGGAAAACGTTGGGGAATGTGGACGATAAAAATACAAAAAGAATCAATAAAACATTTTAAAGTTAAAAAAATGTATCTAGAGTGAGTAAAATTGATTAGTTTTTTTCCGTCTCCATTTATTTCTACTGTCACCAATGAAATTTCTAATGAAATTGTTAATAAAAAACGAAGTGCTAAAATAAACAAGTGGTGAAGGCACAGAGGAGAACAGAGTCTGAAAAGATATTAAAAGTTCAATTAGCACCTTATATGATTGGGCCTACATCTATAGTATTAGATATACTTGTTTTGGTCCAGAGGTAGGGAACCTTTGCCATCTAGATTCTTAAAAGAGGTCTTTTGATAGTCGAAAGGCCACACTCAAGGCTCTAGAAGGCCATATGTGACCTCAAGGCTGCAGGTTCCCCACTTCTATCAGGTCTATAGAATGTTTGGATAATTGCTGTAACTGCCACTATTGTGCAGGTTTTCTGTTTTGGTTTTTGTTCTTTCCAACTTAAATGAAAATAGGGTAAGAAATAGAGTGATGGGCTTGGAGTCAGGAAGACCTGAACTCAGATGTTAACTGCCATTTATGAACTATGTGACCCTGGGAATATCTCTAAAGTCTTGGCACCTTAGACAACTCCCTAGTACTTACCTGTTTAGTCACGGACTGGATTTTGATCTGTGATTTGGGAAGGTGGAGGGAGATCCCATACCCATCTGAGACACTTTATGAACTTGTGTTTTGGAGAGTGCAGGGTACCACGTCCCTTCCTCCTTCTTTAAAATTAAGTCAATTTATCATTTTTTTTTGGTCTTTGCTTCTTAGTAGATTTGTTGCTTAGCACCAGATATTAACATTACAGATCTCCAAAATAAAACACCTTCAAAATAATCAGTGACAAATTGTCTGTGTTTTGTTAACCATCAAAGTAGCAGAGTGCCACACATACTTCTTGAAGAGAAGAAAGTACACGTGTCATGGCCTTTGAGAGATTTTCCCATGGCTTGTTTACATTGGAATTTTGAGCTGAATTTCAAAAGCCAAGAATATCTTTTCTTGCTTCCTGCTATTTGGTGGAGCTAAAAGCTTCTCATGCAAGTTTCATCATTCCACTTAAAAATATTTATAATGCCTCCTTCTCTCAGGAGCTCTCTTGCAATAGAATTCCGCAGTAGGGTGACTTTCTAAACTTCCTTGTCCAAATGTATTTTTTTTCTTAACTTCTACCAAGCCCAACTTGCCTTAACTATCATATAATTTAACTTTATGATTCCTTCCACATTCCTCCAGGAAATCCTCTTTTAAACATGATTATATACTGGCAGAATGGGGCTGCTAATTTTTCTAGGCCTTATATTTTTATGGTTGCTCTACTTCTTCCTGGTGGCATATTTTTGATGACACATCCTTAGCAACAGTTATTTTATTTATGAGTAAACCCAAGAAGAATGGACTTTGGCAAACCCTGCATGTACAAACACAGACTCCGAATATAATTATAAAGGATGCCCACTAGTGGTCAAGGAGTCACAAGGTCTGTCAAAGAGATTACCTCCTTTCTGAAAAGAGACAATGGGGTCATGCCTTGCCCTCTCAACTCCTGATGGATCAAGGTGAACTACCAAACTTTTTATTCTTCATAAATCTATTATAAATATAGTTTTAAATTTAATCAATCTGTTAGCAAGCATTTGTTATGTGACTATATGTACCAGATACTGGACTAGGCACTGGGATATAAGTGTGAAAAATAAAATCTTCCCTACTTTAAAGAATTTACATTTTAGTGAAATGGAAGAGAAAGAAAAAAAACCTAAGTCTGTTTAGTGCCAGGTCACGTGCTAAGTGCTTTACAGATAGGATCTCATTTGATTCTGACAACAACCCTACAAGAAAGTTGTTATTATTATATTTCCATTTTACAGTGGAGAAAACTGAGGCAAATCGACATTATGAGACATTAGCTATTTAATGTTTGAGGCTGCATTTGAAGTTGATCTTTCTGACTTCAGTTCTAGTTTGCTATTCGATGTGCCACTGGTTAAAACAAATACAAACAAATAGGGCTGAATGGCAATGTTAATGGACAGATTTTTTTAAATATCTAAAAACAGACAAAGTAAAAAAAAATAGACAAAGCATCTGATTTTGTTAGTGTGGGGAACTCTTGGGTTGAGAACTGCCTCAGATTGTGATCCATCAACCGCTTCATGAGTCTTGAGATAATAGATTTAGAGCCAGAAAGGAACTTAGTGGTCATTTATTCCAGCCTCCTCCTTTTATGAATGACAAAACAGGGCCAGTAGAAGTAACTTGCCCAAGGTCATTTGGGGGTAAGTAGCAGAACAGGCTTTGACCATAGGCCCTCTGATTTAAGAACAACGGTTCTTTCTACCATACCAGGATGATGAGTTTAGGAAGAAACAATTAAAATATAGGGACCAACTCATGAGTTTGGGGATGGGGATTAAAGCAAAAACCAGGAGAGGTACACGGATCAGGGATGAGACTTGAAGAGGTGGTCCAATCTATATGCTTTTCCTGGGAGTAACTGGCCTGTAGAAGCTTGGCTACTGGGGGGGGGGGGAGCAGGAATGGGTGGGGAGGGGGCATGAGTCTACCATAATCCTAGACACTTTTCTTGGATGAGACCTGCAATTTTACTGGCATGGGGAAACTTCTCTTACCAACGCGAATCAACAACTCTGTAACTCAGAGTTTTAAAGAGTGTTCTGGGGGAATAAGGTGTTAAATGACTTGATCAGAGTCACACAGTCACTATATGTCAGAGGCAAACCTTGAACCCAGTTTTTAGACTGGCTCTCTATTCATTATGCCAAGCTGCTACTTCTGGGGTACTATCACAGAAATAGTTATTTATATTGTGGTCACTACATGTCTTAGAGAGTTGCATCAGATCCAGAGGGATTGTGATTTGCCCAAGGTTACATAGCCAGTAAATGTCAGAGGTGGGATTTAAACCCAAGTCTTCATGACTTGGAGCCCAGCTTCCATGATGCCATGCTTCCTCTGAGCAAAACAAACCAAAAAAATGAACAAACGAAAAACACCCTTCTAAGCCAGAGGAGCTATGCTACTAGCTGAGCAAAATGTAGCTTTTAGGAATTGGTCTAATTGCCTGAGCAGACTACTACATGTATTGTGATAAGTGTCAGAAGTTGCCGAGTTTTGATCTAACACCTACTGTGTGCCACCTACTTACTTTTTGGTAAGAAGACCAAAAGAAGGAAAAAGCACTGGTTTTTAAGTTTATAATCTCTATTATCAGCACTGTCTGGATTACACCTACAGCCATTATGCTGTGAAATTATTATATGAATTCTTCTCTAAAATTATTGGGGTCCTGTCAATAACTTATTTTGAAGTTATGCATGCTGAATCTTTACAACACATTGGCCCATCAAACTTAAAACCTAACTTTTTTTATTTAAATGAAATAGTTAAGTTCTTTACTTAATATGTGGATCACAAATGCCAGGTGTTTCATTGATTACATTTTGACAAAAGTAAATGTATAGTATTTTCATACTTTAAAATGCAAAGATTCTATGCTGATTTATTCCCCCTGCAGAGTACTTAAGATCAGAGATTTCATATATGAGAGTTAGCTCAAACCAGATTAGAATATAATTTGGAAATATTTAACAAAACAGATTTTAAAATATAATAGAATATAGATAATGTTAATACATGATTTTCTAAGTGAATAAACATTGTGTTTGGACTCTTTATGCACAGGTTAGTGCCTGTCCTGCCTCTTACACCTACCTCTACCCCCAGCTCCTACTCCTTCCCTCTTCTATCTGAGTTTGACATCAGTGCCCTAGAAAACAGCATAGAAAGCCTCTTTATTACTGGTATGTTCATCCTTCGTTGCCGAAGAAGATCATGCCTTCAGAGAAATGATGACATGACTTGCACTTGACTTTGCTTTGAGTGAGTGAGGGCTGTGCAGGTCACCAGCCTCACTTCTTCTCCAGAGCCATCTGAATCCGGTGACCAGATATTCATCAGGATGACTGGATATGACTCAGGATGAGGCAATTGAGGTTAAGTGATTTGCCAAAGGTCACACAGCAAGTGAGTGTCAAGTGTCTGAGGTGACATTTGAACTCAGGTCCTCCTGACTCCTGCACTGGTGCTCTACGCACTGTACCACCTAGCTGCCTCATCTTTACTAATGAAAGAAAATCAAAACTATAGAATACTGGGTGATTAAGACCTCTGGAAATAATGGCACTTGCCACCTTAATTATTGGTGTATATGCCCAAAATCTAGCTGGAAACTAACTCATGAGACTTCTTCCAATAGAATTGGAACTCAGGATATTGAATAGTTATAGAGGAATGTTCAAAGTACCTTAGGCTCTATGGAGAAGAAGGTTTTTGGTACCTATATCTATATTGATATTTGCATCAGCATCTATCTCTGTATCTATATCTAAACCCAGGCATGTGTTGTAACACCAGCCCTTGTTAAGTTTTCAATGTGAGGATTTACACTTCAGAAATCATCAATGGCTACAAATCAGGGTGTGATTTATTGTTTTGTTGGTTGTCTAGACATAAGAAAGTATTAATACTGCAGATTAAACTTAAAAGTATGTGTGCTTACATTTCCCTCCAGAACTCATTGTTAACCATTTACCAGCATTCCCCTGTATTGCTCTATAAACACCGAACTCAGCATGAGTGCGGTAGCAGTGGAAGGCAAGGGGAATGAAGTCATCACCAGCCTGGTGACTGCAGGCTAATAGTACTAATAATAACTGACATTATATAGTACTTCAAGGTTTTCAGTGGTCCACATACATCATCTCATTTTAGCTTCACAACGCCCTTGTGTATTGGGTATTCAAGGGCCGATTGTTAAATTTTCATTGTGAGCATTTATACCTTGAATACGGGCAGGCTACAAATCAAAGACCGATTTGTTATTGTGCTGATTACATACACTTAAGAAAATGATGGAGATTAATAATTAAAATACACTTAAAAGTGTTGCATACATACTTTTTACTTGAAGAACTGTTTGTTAAATATTACTAACACATTCCTGCTTACATTGATGTTTATAGCTAATTAATTTTATGTCTCACTCTGTGTCTGTTTCTCTCTTTCTCTCTGACTCTGTTTTTCTGATTGTCTTTGTAGGTCGTTTAACTTAAACTTGTGTATAGTTAAAATAGAAACAGAATTTTTTTCCCACCATGACTCATGCAGGAAAATGGATGATCTATTGGAAACTATTCTTTGCAAAGCTTGAAGAGAGGGGAAGGGAGGGTGAAATTCCCATCCAGTATCACTGTGGGAGAATTTTCATGAACCATATCAGACTAAAAAATCTAGAATAATATTTAGTAGTTCATAGACTGTCTTGGAGACTGACTGGATAAATCCTTGATAGTCACTCAACCTGGAGAGAAAGAGATTTCTTCTTGTGTTGGGATGGACTCCAATCTACCTATGGGATTCCTTTGGACCATCCTAGGAAGTAAATCAGAAACTAAACGGGGTTCCAGGACCTGAATTACTCTAGAATTCCACTGTTTTGATTGGCTTTAAGTCTAGGAAGCCTGGTAGACCCTAATTATGTGTTTTACATTTCCTTCCCCTAGCCTCTACCCTTTGTTCTGATCTAGTGAGCAGAAAAAAATTGGAGAGACTTGGACACTAGTGGGAATTTGTCCTAACAAGACTAAAATTGACAGATAGAATGACTCTATCTGCTAAGGAGGATATTAGACATACTTTACTTAGTTCTTATAAATTAGGTAGACTAAAAACAAAGAAAATTACAGAGACAGATTTCTGTTCAATGTCAGGAAACCTAACCAGACCAAAACTTCCTAATGATTACATCTGTCCTAAAGTGGATTGAATTATTTTGGAAGATGGTAGGTTCTTTCTCAGTGGAAGTGAGTGAAAGATAGGTATCACTAACTGAATGTGTTGTAGATGGGATCTAAGCAGGACATGGGGCATAGTAGGGAGTCTGTGAGGTCCTTTCCATTTCTGAGACTCTGTGGTTCTCCCTCTATTTCACTTTTGTTGTTCAGTCTTTTCAGTCATATCTGACCCTTTGGGGTATTGGAGTGGTTTGCCATGTCCTTCTCCAATTCACTTTATAGATGTGGAACTGAGGCAAACAGGGTTAAGTGACTTTCCCAGAGTCAAACAGCTAGTAAGTATTTGAGGTGAGATTTGAACTCAAGAAGAAGAGTCTTCCTGACTCTAGGCCCAGCACTCTATCCACTGTGCCATCTAACTGCCCCATATATTTTACTATCGCTTGTTAATTTTTAAGAATTTCACCTCAATAATACCATATGAGAAAACTAACTGTAATTTACAGGTAAATGATTTGGCACAGATGGGAAAACAGCGTAAGCTGGAATTTCAAATCTTCCACTTTGATTTCAGAAATAAGACTAATAAAAATCAGTTGTTGACCTAGAGCACTGCAGTTTTCAAAGTACTTTGACAGGCTCTCTCATTGGCTCACTAACACTCATTTTTCTTCCCATAGTTGTTTCTTCTTAAGTTCGGCTTAGTAGTTTTTTCCATTGGTTTCCTCATTTAAGAGCACAGTCTCATTTTAAGATGAGAGTTTCCCCTTTATGATTTATCTTTTTAATGTCTCGGCAGTGACTAGCAACTTGATGAAATGCTGAAGTAGTTTAGAGTATAACATTAATCAGGAGAGACAAAAAGAAAAAGGAAAGAAACCAATGAGAAAAAGGCATGTGTTTATGTCATATTTTATAATCCTCTAAATCCTTAACTTTTTTCTCCTCCCTTTAACCTCTTGCTTTTTACTAGTTACTGTTTTTATTCCTCTTTCTCTCCTTTAAACTTTCAGTTCTTTCTGATCCATGTTCCTTTTGTTCCTCTCTCATACTTTCCCCCAAAGTCACTTCCATACACTTTAGCCTTTTTATAGTAGCTCAAGAGCAGCTGCCTGTTAACACCTGAAATTCAGCTGCCTGGTCTGAAGGCTGGATATCACTAGGTAGAGAGTAAGGAAATGGTTTCAGAGAGGGTGCAGCAGTTTGTGAGTCACTGCTGAGTTTGAAGACTAGCTGCACTACTTTCTACCTATGCAGGTATGTGCTAGAGCTTGTTCAAATTATCTAGCAAGAACCAATTGTTAAGTTTTCAGTCTGGGCATTTATACCTTAGAAACTAGCAAATGCTGATTAATTGTTTGTTATTTGTCTCTAGGCTTAAGAAAGTGATGGAGAAAATGCTGATAATGCTGATTAAACTTAAAAGTGTGTCCTAGGAGCATTTTCCTCCTGGAGAAACAGTTGTTTAACATTTACCAACACATTTCTTTACCTATTAAGTCACATAGACCTTGGACGAGCTGGTATCATGGTCAATGTCCTTCATTTTCGTCATCTATAAAATTAATATGTTGTTTACACGGTACCTTTATTATGTACATAAGAGGAACAGTATGTTGTACATAATATATTTGCAGTTTCATGTGCAGTCATTTGCTTTTATCATAATATGTTTCGTTTGTTCCATAAAATAAAAACAAAATAAATTAAAATGAAAAAAATAGCATATCAGACTAGATGGCCTTTGAGGTCCCTGGGGCAATATATTTCTGAGTTTCTCCTCTTCAGGGCTCAGCTTCTTCATCTATAAAATGAGAGCTGCAAAAAGCCATATCAATAATATCTCAAATTTATATAATGTTGGAACAAAGGTCTCATTTAATTCTGGAACTCCTTGTTGATTCAGGTTGCATATCGGATATTTTGGGTAATCAAACTTATGCAAATGTGGACTGATATTACATCCAATTCTTTTTCTACCAACAGATCAGGTAAGTACCATAAATCAAAGTGCCAAACATTTCATTAGGACAAGAGAGAAAAGTAAATAATGAGAGAAAATCCAGTAGAATGATACACTCCCATCTGCATAAATGTACACGATCTTCCTTACTACTGGCAGTGGGTGCACCTTCTAGACAACTTTACTTCTTGGTAAGGAAGGCTAAGATATGTCCGGAACACTTCTTAAGGCTTCATCTTTCTTCATAACCAGCTGTCTCATTGATGCTACATTCTGCCTCCGATGCTTCACTTTGTAATTCATTCACTAGCCTGTTGCTTTTTCTCGTTATTGTTAACATCTACTGCTTCACTTTCTTTCTTCTTGGAGGATTTCTGCACTCTTCTGAGAGATTTCCCCAGGTCATCATGTCTGAGAGCTAATCAATACACTTTTAGCCTTTTTTGTCAGTCAAGCCCACCATATTCAAATGGTGTTGAGGCAGATATACAGACTTTTTAGACTTGACTCCTCTCTCACTCCAGATTGGTTTAGGGTGAGGAAATTCCTTTCAGTTCCAGACATGTTCTGTTAACTAGCACTCAAGTCATGAAAATTACCTTAAGGCTTTGATAAACCTCAAAAAGGCATTTGGCAACACAGTAGGAGAAGGTATGTAACTGGTGAATTTTTGCCTTGCATTCCTGCTGCTAGATTGAATGTTCTTGTCCACTTATAATGATAATAACAATTTTGTGTAGTGTTTTATTGCTTATAAAAAGCGTTCCTCTCAACAATTCTATGAGGTAGGTCCTACAAATTCTCTAAGATAATTTTAAATTCTAAAATAATGTTATACACACATTACACACACACACACACACATGCATACATATATAGCATATATCACAGAGACAGAAAGTACTTTTATTAGGACGTTGAAATGAGGCTCAAAGAAATGGTGAAATTTCATATACAAACTGTATTGTTCTACCCTCACATGTAAACATACACACACACATACACACAAATAAGGGGAGGATGATTTACTCTGCTAAAGATGCTGTGTCTAGTTACTAGGAACTTACTGTCAAGTGACTTAGTGGTAATATCGTTGACCCATGGGGATAGCTTTCTTTGGGTTTAAACAACTGAGAAAAAGGAAGGATGTAATACATGATCTTTTTACCTTTGCTTTTTCTAATAAAATCTACTTCTTTATTAATAAAAGACAGAGATTTATGCAATCAAAGAATTGTAAAGCTAGTTGGAGACCTAGTAGCAGCCATCTGGTCTAGCCCACAACTGAAAGGAATCTTTATTATGATAGCTAAGATCTTTGGTCTCTCTCTCCCTTCCTTTCCCTCCCTCCTTCTCTCCCTCTCCCTCCCTCTTTCTGTCTCTGTCTCTGTCTCTGTCTCTCTCTCTCTCCCCCCCTTCCCTCTTCCTCCCTCTCCCCCTTCCCCCTCTTTTTGTGTCCCTATCTCTGTCTCTGCCTCCCTCCCTCTCCCTTCCTCTCTCTCCCTCCTTCCTCCCCTCCCCATGTCTCTGTGTCTCTCTCTCCCTGACCCCAAAATTTACTTTTTGAATTTATTTGTTGTTCTCCATTTGTGTTCAGCTCTTCATGACTGTGTTTTGGGTTTTTTTGGCCAAAATACTAGAGTGGTTTGCCATTTCTTTCTCCAGGGAATTAAGGCAAACAGAAGTTAAATGACTTGCCCAGGGTCACATCTAGCGAGCATCTGAATTTAGTTTTGAACTGAGGTCTTCCTGATTCCAGGCTCAGTGCATGATCCATTGAGGTACTTAACTACCTGTCAGATTTATACCTATCTTTTCAAACCTGGCTCAAAGGCCGCCTTCTCCTCCATTACTCACAGTTTCCCTTCAGACCCCAAGCAGAATTTTGCTTTCCCATCATTTTCTGTGTTTGTTATGATTTTCATTAGTTTTTTGCATGTCATATCTTACCCTTCTCCCCCAAGACACACACACGTGACTTCAAGGTCCATGAGGTCAAAGACTATGAATCTGACATACATAATACATGCATAAGACCATAATAATACATGACTATGTATTTTGTATATTTTTTCTCTCTTCTAGGAAATAGAATGGGTTTCTGCACTAATCAGAGAATCTCAGGTGTTGAATGTTTTGTGTTTGTCCATAACATAATTTCCTATGAGCCTTGAGAGCACCAATAGAACTTGAAGTTTTTCAATGGTAGGAATGGAAGTGGGAGGAGGGCAGTGGGGTGGTCATTCCCCCTCTTCCAATTTGTGGTCCATCTAGTTTGATGAAGTATAATTTACAATGTGTTATCAAAGAGTTCCAAGTTGCTATGCAACCCTATATCTACACACAATAATGGCAGAGTAGGACAAATAATGAATTTAGAGTCAAACTTAGTTTCAATTCCTGGTTACTGGCAGTAATGGACAAATCATTTAAAATTCCTTGGCCTCAATTTCCTCAGCTGTAAAATGAGAGGTTTGGACTAGGTAACTCCTAAGGTCCTGCCAGTGTTAAATCCCATGTTTTTACCTCTTTAGTCATATCCTCTGTATGTTCTTCCTTTGTTGCCGAAGAAGACCATGCCATCAGAGAAATGATGACAAGACTTGCACTTGACTTTGTTTTGAGTGAGGGAGGACTGTTCAGGTCACCAGCCTCACTGCTCCTCCAGAGCCATCTGAATCCAGTGACCAGATATTCATTAGGACAACTGGAGATGACCCAGGATGAGGCAATTGGGGTGAAGAGACTTGCTCAAGGTCACACAGCTAGTGCGTGTCAAGTGTCTGAGGTGAGATTTGAACTCAGGTCCTGCACTGGTGCTCTATCCACTGCACCACCTAGCTGCCCCTAGTCATATCCTCTAGACTTATAAGCAATGATAATTTATTTATATTCAGATATTAAGTTTGTGGAAGATTATTATTTTTGTCTGGTTTTTACAATGAAATCTGGAAGCGTATCTCCCACCAACCCTGATGCCGTTTGATGATGGAAACAAAACATTGGATTACACCACCAACTACATCGTTTTCAAGGTAGCCCCTCTGGGTCTCATTTTCCTCATCTATAAAATGAGAGAGTTGGATTCTAAGGTCTCTCCAGCCACTTTCTGTTCTAAATAGATGATCCTTTGATGGGACAATTGTTTAATATTCCTGTTACTCTAAACATGGTCCAAGTAGTCCTTTCTGAATATTTTGGAAATCAGGACCTCTATCCCTCTTCCCTTCTCCTATTTTTTCCATTCTTTCTTCTTTTCTTTTTGCCTTCCCACCCTCCTCAAACCACCCTCCTCAAATGATTCATATACAACTAATTAAATGATGTGCTATCTTAAATTCTTCAAAAAAACAGGTATCAGCACAGAGACTTATGAATGAAAATGAGTTGTAAGTACTAGGTAAGACACAAGGCATTGACAGGAAGGGTTTGACATGGTAGAGTGGTGATTCTTGGCTGTGCAAACTTGGGGTTTAGAAGCCAGTAAAGCAACCTGGAGTTGGGACATATATAGACACCAAGTCAGCAGTTAAGGATACTAAAGGTCAAGTCAAGGTGAATGGTTAAAAAGTGGAGTAGGCAACCAGAAGTACAAGAACTGAAGGGTCAGGGAAGAAGAGTCTAGGGCAAAGATCCTACAGGGGGGCACAGTCAGTCAGTCAACAAGCATTTATTAAACGCTTACTATGCGCCAGACACTGTGCTAAATACTTGGGGAACAAAGGAGGCCAAAGCATTGATTTGTCACATTCTGATGGGGAGTTCACATGCAAAAACAAAACAAGACAGAGATAGAGACAATGCAAATGGAAGGCGATCTCAGAGGGAAAGTGCCAGTAGACTGGAGGGTCCCCGGCATGAGAGGGTGAATTTGAGTTAAATCTTCTTTTAAAGCTTTTTTTCTAATTACACGGAAAATGATTTTAACATTAGTTATTTAAGATTTTGAATTCCAAATTCTCTTCCTCTATCCCTCCTCCTCTCCCCTCCCATTGAAAAGGCAGGCAATTTGATTTAGGTTATACATGCGCGGAACATGACATATTGTTACTGAAGACATGCTGTTGCTCAGTGATCACTGCTTCATTATCTAAATGTTCACAACCATTCTTTTAATCACGTGGTACAGGATAATCCTGGAATGGAAATGAATCTCACCGGCCTATAGTTTGCAGATTCTCCCCATGGGTTTTTTTTTTTTTTTAAATTGGAACATTCACTTCCTTTCCATGGAACCTCTCTCATTTTTAGGATAATAGATTTCGAATGGAAAAGGACCTCTGAGATCTTCCAGTCCTATTTCTCATTTTACATTTGGGGACACTAAGGCCCAGAGGACTTAAGTGACGACAAAAATCACACAGGTATAAATATCAAAGGAGGGACTCAAACCCAGATATTCTGAGGTTTGAGATGAGTCTTGAAGCTGGGAGGCAGAGTTGAGGAGGGAGAATAGACATGTGGGAAGGTGCAGTGAAAAGGTACAAAGTCAGATGATGGCGTATCTCCTGTGAGGAAGAGCAAGAATGGTTAGTGTCCTGGCATCACTGGAGATCAGGCAGAGGAGAATATTCTGGAACTATACACAGATTCAAATACCTCTTATTAGTTGTGCATGTGTGACCGACCCACTGTGTTCACTCCCCTAACCATCCCCAAAGTACCTGTGTTTTCATTTGTAAAACAGGGACTTTATTATTTGTGATACAGACCTTACTTGGTTGTTAAGAAGATGTGCATGAAAAATGCAACATTCCATCAGCTATTAGTACCACCGAAGCACAGCAACCAGAAAAGCTTGACTCGCTGCCAATCCCCTAATCAGGGGCTTGAGGGAAACTAGTCAAGGTTAAGCCAGTCCATTTAGCCCATGAGTGGGGGCAGCAAGGAGCAGTAGGACATGGTGGAGCAGATAATAAGGGCAAAACCTCACAATCACATAGCCAAAGGCTACTGGGAATTTGTGGAACAGTAAAAATATTTATAAGTCTGAAGACTGTTCATTGAAACCTATGTAGCTCCGAACACAGATTTGAAAAACCTGATGGTCTAAGAGAGAAGAAAGGGGAGGCTGTATTTTATCAGTGCCTGAGATAGACCAATGTATAATCCTCCTGCTTTGCTGATGAGGCACCACAATTAATGTCTAACCAAACTATCTTAATGGCTGAACTGAGATAATTTAAAAGGTCTAGGATGGAAGTGAATGCAGATAAGTTATTTTCTGTTAAATTCCCTGTCAATCAAGACTCACAATGGTTAATTGGTTCCTTCAAAGGAAAGCCTTCCAAAGTACTTTCATGTTGCCCCACATATAAAGCTGTCAGAATATTTAAGTAATGGGCTCTCAAGTTCACTTCCAATCAATGTATATCTTAAGTGAAAATGCTGCCTAAACAGACCCTATTTCCCCTCGGAAAGGATGTAACCCCTGCACAGTGGAGAACTGTTTGTATTACAATTAACCCCTCTTGAAATCCTAACTTAAAAGTCGACCTTAAAGCTGTGCTTAGATACAGTCATTAGAAACACTTCATACAAACTTCAGAAATATCATAATATCCATTGAAATGCTCAATAGGAAATAACCCAGCCTGCACTTTGGTTTGTGAGAAAAATTCAAACAGTTTGTAAAAGTCCCCTCAACATTTATTTTTGCTATAAATAAGCTAAAGAAGAGAGAGACAGAAATATCGAGACAAAGAGATAGAGACAGAGATGAAGTTATAGAGAGACATAGAGACAAAGAGAGACATAGAGAGAGACAAAGAAAGAGGAGGAGACACAGAGAGAGACAGAGGTGGGGAGAGAGAAGAGTGAAAGAGACAGACAGAGAGACACAGTGAGATACATAGAGACTGAGATAGAGAGACATGGAGAGACAGAGATAGAGAGAGACAGAGACACAGACAGATAGAGGTGGAAAGAGAGACAGACAGACAGACAGACAGAGACAGAGACAGAGAGACAGAGAGAGAAATGATTGCTGCTCAGAGTTAAGAAGGTCTAGAATCCAGTTTGCCTCTTACACATATTGGCCACATGAGCCTAGTTAAATCATCAAATCTCAGTGCCCCCAAGTAATCGCAACTTCCAACATTGCTAAAGTGAGTTTCCTCCTTGGGAGTTCCCTGTATTTGTGAAATCATAACTCTGATTATGTGCACACAGACAGACACACAAACACAAGCACACACACATACACACACATACACAAGTTAAAGATTTGTTAACCAGGAGAAAAATGCCATCATACTTGTCATGAGGATTATTATGTGTTTGTATCAACTAGAAATAAACATCAGAAGCCAGAATTTTTTAGCTCTAATTTTTTCTCAAAGCCCCACTAATCATCATTAGTCAACACAAGACCATTGTCATACTCAGAGGATGGTATCGTTCTTCTTTTTCTTTTTTCTTTTTCAACTGCACACTTGTCCACAGCGAAATTGCTGTCAAGAGGTATTTTGTTTTTAGACTTCAATTTTAAGGACTGTCATTTTCAAAATGACAACAATTTATCGTTAAATAGTCATTTCCATGTTAGGAAAGCTATTAAGATTCTTGAAAGATCACATCCTTGAGCCTGGTTTTACCTAGCATGTGTAGAACAATTGTTCTGAGAGGTTTTATTTCCTTTTCTTCAATTTATTTTTAAAGACACCAGATGTAGGTTCTGCTCATGGAGAGATCCTGCTAGTTCTAGCTATAGGAGGCTGAAAGAGAACGTAACTGACTTTTTTTTGTCAATGAGTTGAAGTTCGCTTTGTTCCCAGACTACAAATGGATAGAGAGGATTTTGCTCTGCAAGGCAGTATTTCATTGTTGACATGGTTTGCAGCATTTAAAGTCACTCAAGAGAAATCATAAGCATGGGAAAACTGGAGCCCTCTGCTATGTGCCTTGTGATAAGAGCATTACAGAGAACACTGGGGACCAGAATGAGACATCAGACTCCAGACTCTCATTACTTCCCTAGGGGCGCCTATTTTGGGAGCACTTATGAATGATTTAATAAAAACCCAAAGTTTAAACAGTAAGTACTTGGAAAGAGTACATATAATATACCTTCTGGGTCCAGGGGACTGGAGGAGAAAGATCTAGCCAAAAGAGTCCTGGCACTTCTTGAGGAAAAATCAGATTAGGTGCTTCATTAGCCTTTCAAATGCTTGGATGTGAGGCCTGACTGAATGGGGTTAAGGGAGGCCAGTGCAAAAAGTCAACAATACAAGAATTAGTGTTTATCAAGTGGAGTGTGCCTTTTGGGTGATCAGAGCAGTTGAAGAGGCCCCAGAGTACAGTGAGCAGCTCTTCAAATCTCCCATTAACCCCTAACGTAACTTTATTTGTGATCTGCAAATCCCAGCTGGCCTTTATCAAACTCAGGGATAATTTGAAAAGAATCCTTTAGTTGCTTGCAAGCAACTGAAGACTTCCTCTTCTACCCTAAGGCATTTTTCCCCTCTACAAATGTATAACTGTCTCTCTCTGTTTCTGTCTCTCTCTCTATCCGTCTCTCTCTCTCTCCCCAAACCCCAACTCTCCATCCCTTCAACCTTAATGAAAGGGAGGAGTGTTGGGAAGGGTTTGCTGGGTAGGGATTGATTTGAGATTTAATGAACATAGGGAATTGCCGGATGAGGAGTCTCCCTTTTACCAATGCAGTTTGCCACCTTATTTTCAAACTATTATCTGGGAGAGTTGCTATAGAGCCTCTATATTATTATTTCACTTAATGATCTCTTCAGCTCCCATAGTTTCAATTATCCTCTCTATGCAGACGATTCTTTCAGATCTAGTGTCTAGCCCTTATATCTCTCCCAATTTCCAGTTTCACATCTCCAGCTACCTATTTGACATCTCAGATTGGATACCTGGTAGACATCTTAAACTCAACATATTCAAAATTGGTTCATTATCTTTCCCCTAAATTCTCCCCTCTTCCTAAATTCTCTATTATTTTTGATGGTTCCATCATCTTCCCAGACACTTAGGCTCCCAACCTAGGTGCCATCCTCAGCACCTTTCCTCTTCCCATACCCCACCCCCAGCCATACACAACCAGTGGTCAAGTCTTGTCATTACTACCTAACATCTCTCATATACACCCCTTTCTTTCCTCTGACACTGCCACCACCATATTATAGGTCTCAATCGCTCTGGACCTATACTGTTACAATAGACTGCTGCTTGGTTTCCATGCTTCCCTTTGTCCATTGCATTCTTACCCTCCCCCCAGCTCCCCTACACTTAGCTGTCAAATTGATTTTCCTAAATTATATGTCTGTCCATATCATCACTGTCTCTTCCCCAACAAACTCCAGAAACTCCCTGGATTCAATAGTAAATTCTCTGATGTTTAAAATCCTTTATAACTTGACCCTTTCTACCTTTCCAGTCTTCTTACATCTTGCTTTTCTCTCTGTATTCTGTGATCCAGTGACACTGACCTCCTTGCTATTCCTTGCTTGGAACCCTCTAATGACACACCTTACTCTTGTGTTCTCAATGTGTGGAACTTCTTTTTCACCTCTACCTCCCAACTTCCTTCAGCTCTCTGCTAAAGTCTCACTTTTTGCAGGAAACCTTTCCCATTCCTCTTTAATTTTAGGGTCTTATCTCTGAGACTATCCCTAATTTATCTTTTATATATCTTGTTCATACATATTCTTTGTCCTTGCCCCTTCCATTGTATTGTAAATTGTAAAATGTAAAACAGGGACTGATTTTTGCCTTTCTTTGCATTCCCAGGGCTTGGCACTTTGCTTATTGACCAACTGATGGGTTTAATAAATTCTAACACCCTACCTCATGTCATTTTGTCATTTTGCACAAAAAAAGATAGTTATCTTCCATGCCTTTTATATCCTCTATAAGGTGGTATTTCTTATGTATGAAGAAATGCCCAATATGGAAAATCCCTGAAAGGAGACAGATCACCAATAGCTCGAAGTCAGGGCAGCTAGGTGGCATGGTGGATAGAGCACCAACCCTGGAGTCAGGAGGGCCCCGTGGACTCAGATGCTAGACCCTTACTAGCTATGTGACTGTGGACAAATAACTTAATATCAATTGCCTCACATAAATAAAGTCTATAAGGTACCGCAAATCTATAGTCAGTCATTATACAGATAAAAACCAAAGCAATCTACTTCAATGTCTACTTTTTAAGGGTGAGGACTATTTAACTTTTGCCTTTTCATCTCCAGCAACTGGCCCAGTGCCTAGAATATGGCAGTATGCTTAATTAATGCTTGCTGAATGAATGAGTTTAGTGAGTTCCCTTGAGCACTGAAAAGTCACATGATTTGTCCATGGTCTTGTAACCGGCATGTTTAAAGGCAGATCTTGAATTTAGATTTTTTTCCCATTCTTAGGTCATCTTTTTATCCATTATACCAAAGTGCTTCTTGTATATAGAAATAAAAATTGACTTATTACATGGAATTGTTGTATGTTTTTAAGGTTAGATGTATGATAGTAAAAACAGTTTGCTACTTTTAAAATGTTACTTACACTAATATATTAAGGTCCCACACTTTAATTGCTTTGGGCATTTTCTTCTTCTCTAATGCAGAGCTAAAACTGTCTGTAACCCTGAGGTATTGTGGTACAATAGAGTGAAATCTGACAATTGACTTCTCGGGTTCATATCTAGGCTCTGCTCCTTCTAGCTGGATGCCCTTGGATAAGTCACTTTGCCTCATTGGCCCTCAGTTTCCTCAAGAGTAAAATAAAAGGCTGGGTTAGATTACTTCCAAGGGTTCTTCCAGCTCTAGAGTTATGCTCCCGTGAACCTACAGTTTCAGAGAATTGTCTGAAAAACAGAGAGGTGAGGTGATTTTCCTACTGTCATCCATCCATCTAGGCTCAGACTTATAAACGGATCAGAGACTGAGAGCTACAAGATATCTTAAAGATTATCTAGTTCAACCCTTTCGTTCTACAGATAAAACTGAAAAAGTAAAGAACAAAATAAAACAAAACAGAGGCCTAGAGAGAAGGAGGCATTTGCCCCAAGTGAGATAGCAGAAAGTGCCATCGGTGAGATTTGAACTCAGGTCTTTCTCATTCCAAATCAAATACTCTTATCATTGGACTCTGAACCCCAAATAGCTATTTGTGGCTCCAGATTCTGTACTCCACTGGTTAATCCATGCTGCCTTAAAAACATCTGCATAAGTAATGTAATGATAGATAATATTAAAAGTGGAGGGATTCTTAGTGGCCATGTTCATGAGGAATATATAGATGTGTATGTAGCTAAATGCCTTTAAAAGCAGTTACATTTTGAATGCACAATTGTATATGGTAGGTAGAATGTTGTAGTATATCTGTGTGTCTAACACCACAGGTAAGGATCCTGTGGCCTTGAGGCATCTAGGTCCTCAAGTGTGGCCCATTGACTGAATCTAAACTTCATAGAACAAATCCCCTTAATAAAAGAATCTCTTCTATAAAACTTGGATTCAGTCAAAAGGTGCACCCAAGGACCTAGAACACCACATATGGCCTCGAGGCCACAGGTTCCCCACCCCTGGAACCACATCAGTTACAATGTGCCCAGCCAAACACAATCCCAAAATGGCGGTAGATTAAAGTTACTTGAAATGGCAGTTCACTAAACAAATTATTCCCTATTATGTTGTTTAATAGATAATAAACTTTTGTGAAACTACAGAAGATTCCAAAAGATCTAGAAACCTGGATGGTTGAAGAGAAAAATAAGGGATTCATCTCTTTTGTCTCCAAGTCACCAGGATGAATTTTGCTCTCAGCGGTCCTGATAGGAAAGAACCCTTGGGTTCTTTGGAGCTGTTTGACCAGTGAGTTGGTGGCTTTAACTCTCTTCCCGTGAGACAAGTATCTATTCCAAAAAACTACTTCCACACTTGGCCATCCCCACTCTAAGACCAATAAGATACTGATTGGCCAGGAAGAGTTGCTGTGGCAACTGGGGGTGGGCAAGCCAATTTTCTCTTTGGACAGTGACAAATTGCTCCCAGTTTGAGACACATGGTTCCTTTCAAGAGTGCATCTGTGGTGGGCTTAACATGGCAGTACAAAGAATCTAGATAAGTGTTATCCCAGAAAAACTGGAACAAGTCCACCTGGAAGCAAATACTCTAGAGATGGAAAGGGAAGTGGGAGGTTAGCTCAGACAACTTGATTTTAATTAAACTGCTTTCAATTTGAGGCTCTTAAAAAAAAAAAGAGGCAAGCAAAACTGATAAAGCCTATGTAACATTTCCTTTATTTCTTTAGCACCTGTATAAATGCAGAATTGCAGCATCTATTAGTACTGAACTTTGTGCCCACATTTCAATCCCATTAGCTAAGAATACCAGCACATTTTGCCAAAGGATAAGTGTTTGATGCTTAAGAATCTCCCTGTTCAAAGGAAAGGCCTTAACATTGTTTGGCAGCTAGCTGAAAGGAAGGAGAGCAGCGCTGGTGGTATTAGTTCATTTGGAATGCTTGAAAGAATGCCCAGCCAGGGAAGCAGTCTGCCTTCATGCCAGTGTGAATCGTATAGGGAGAATAGGACAGATTGACCAGGGAAGTTCCGTCACCATGTCTGCAAGTGACTCAGAAAATTCATGCATAATAGTCCAAAGGTGACCAGCCTGAGAGATTGTAATGCCAGATGAAGAAATGAGCCCAGGATCTAGGAGCAGCCAAGGCTGGCAGTGGAAGTATTTGTTGCTCATTACTGAGGCTAGGGCAAGGCTCACTTTTGTGGAGTGCAGGAGAGTAGAGGTCTTCAGCTGCTTTTAACAATCCATGGATAAAGAGGCAGTGGGCTATAGGGAGAAAGAAATCTGACTTTGGAGTAAGAATGCCTGTGTTCAAATTCTGCCTCTGGACAAGCCATTTGGCCTTAGTTTCATCCTCAATAAATTGTGATTGCTGAACTCAAAGATCTCTGAAATGTCTTTTAGTCCTAGACCTACGATCTGATGACTGCCACCTCTTTGTGATATCATGTTCTCTACTCTGCTTAAGTGGAGGAAGGGAGGATTTGTTATTTACCATTTGTTTCACACATATTTTTTGTTTTTAGAAAAAATTTTACTGTGAAATCTAGAGTCTAAAAAGTGAACCCATAGTGCAGGAAGGCTCTTGAGCCATGATTCAGAGACCTGAGTCATAGGATTGGGGTTGGGTGTGAGGAGAAGAAAAGACAAAGAGAAGCTGGATGATGCCCCTTGAGCACAGGGCCTGTCTGTCCTACTGGAAAGAGAGAACTCAAAATAAGAACCTGAAGGAAATGCTCCCAGAGTACAAATTTTGAATAAAGAATGGAATGCAGTTGAGGAGGAGACTTCTGATTGGAGTGGCATATGGGATTCAGAGGAAGTTTGGGCTAATACAAAGAATGCTGCATTTGTAGTTAGGAGGCCTTGATCTGAACATGGGCTTTGAGACTAACTGTCATCCTGGGAAAATCATACATCCTTTCTCTGAGCTCTAGTTTCTTCATTACAAATATGGGAATAGGAATACATATATTATTTGTTATTGGGAAGAAAATGCTTTATAAACTTAAAATTGATATACGATAGCTCACACCTCTCAAAGCCTTTGTCACCGTCGGATACTTTAGCATCATAAACAGACATAGTGCTACCAGTGGAAAAGATCTTAAAAAAAAGATGCATTCCCATCTGGTCTACAACTACACCCTAAGGAGCATTAAGCCTTTCTATTCTTTCTGCAGCTGCCTCTATTACAGAGTGGCTGTGTGACTTGGGCCAGGTCTCTTAAGCAGCCCTCTACAATGATAACCTTCAGAGATGACAACCTATATTGGGCAAAGTAATTCTTCATTGGCAACTCCCTAGAACAATGAAATCAACGTTTTACTCCCTGTCATCCATTCTGTCCCCCTTGAAATCCCCATTAGAATATGAGGTCTTTGAAAGCAGAGATTCTCTTGCTGTTGTGTTTCTGACACTTTGCCTATAGTTAAGTGCTTAATGAATGATTGTTTTTTCCTGTGAATTCACATATAAGTATGAGTTATTGTCAGCATCCCAGACCATGACATCCTGGGTCCACATTTCAACCCAAGGCCATAGGGTAGAGAAGACAGCTTCATGAATGAAATCAATAACTTAAAAGCAGCTAATAAAATTATTTTAAGCCAACCAGGATAGAGAGGATAAGCTAAAGGAAAAGTATTTCTAACGTCAGAAGATTAAGATCACCAAAAAGATTAACTTGAGCCAATAACAAACCTCTTATGGCCCAGGGGAAAAAATTCTCATGGATTTTGGAGATGTATGGGGAGGAGGGGATAATTTTTATTCAGGGATATAAGGAGAAAAGATGGACTTCTGTTCTAAGCAAAAATGAGAATATTGAGGGGTGTACCAAGAAGGGAGTGAAATAAAAGGGAATTGAAAGATATGTATTTGTCATGGACTAGGGCTTCCATATACAGAATTTCAGAGTAAGTAGATTCTTGAGTGGCTGAGCCATGTATAGCTTTGCCAAATCAAATCTATTATTGAGGAATGAGCTCATGTCTAGCCTAGACACATTCTGAAGTCCAACCACTCACAGGACATAACTTAGTTGAAATGGGACTGCAATTAGATAGAAAAAGGACATAGTATATGCTATGTCTGGGCCAGCAGGGCCAACAACTGATATAGCTGATTCAAGACCTGGATGTGGTTAGCATAAGAAAATATTTGTAGGGGACACATTGTGGACTATATTCTCACAGTACTTGGATATAGGTAAGCCTTGTTTATGGGAAAAAAATTATTTATGGACTACACATCACAAAAGGCTGTGCGGCAGCCCACAGCATCATACTACTGTCCAGCATGCACTTCTGTTGGGTAGGTGTGCTCCCAGTGTGTGCAGGTTTAAAAAGAGGATGGTTGTCTTGTGGGGTAGCCAATGTGGGGCTGCAAAAATTAGAAGAAGTTTAAGTATACCATGAGGATTGGGACAAATGGGAAATAATAATAACTGATAAAATAAATAACAATAGCAACTGACATTTTTATGGGTCTTAAAAGGTTTCAAGCATTCTACAAATATTTTCTCATTTATTTTGATCCTTCAACAGACAACTCTATGCAGTAGATACTCCTTTGTTAATTCCATTTTACCAACAGGGAAACTGAGACTGAGAGAGGGAAAGTAGATTGTCCATGGGGTCACATAAGTGGTAAGTATCATGAATGAAATCAGGTCTTCCTGAGTCCAAATCCTGCTCTCTGTCCATTGTACCATAGTACTTTAATAATGGCTGTATCAACTCCACGGTAAACATACAGATGAAGGTTTCCAGAGAGAGGCAAGCTATTCTGGCTCATGTGCAGAAAAGGATGAGACATGGGGAGAAACCTGGGCAGGCACAGTCCTGAGGTTATGATTCTGAAGAGGACAACCCTCTCTTCCTTCCATGAGGAGACTGAGAGGTAGTGACTAAGCAGAAACAAGCTCCCAGCTGTGAGCTACAATGGGTTGAATCCTTCATCAGTTCTTTTAGGGATGCAGGGGAGCTGAACAAGGATTTGACTCATAATCTCCCTTGGAAGTGTGGGAGGTGGCAATTATTTGAGAATGGACACTGAGAATGCTTTCTGATTCTGATCTCACTTCTCTGACTCAGAGATTCCTAGGATGGGGCTTGGGGCTGTGTAGTAGACGAGTCGAGAGACCCCAACAGAAATGAGGAAACCAGGTATTTGAGTTTGTATTTTTCTTCTTTCCCAATATTCTCTGCTCCCTGTGCCCGTTATAATAAAACAAAAGAAAGGTGGGTGAAGCCCAAACCTTCGTTTGCCCATCCCTTGTGAGGTCTTATTCCTAGTAGTGTTACCTGTCTGACTCACACCACCTAGGAACCCCTCCCAGTGGACTCTTGCTCTCATCTGCACTGCAGGGTTCAGCTCTTGACAATATTAATCTTTGTCTCGAACCCTCCTTCACCCTCTCCTGGGCACTCCCTTCCTCCAGGGCAATCCTATTGGCACCACACCCTTTCCTTCTTAGGCTTAACCTTTCCTTCAGAGCCTTCCATTGCAATTAATAAGGAGGTGGCCTCCACATGTTCATGGAAAGCCCTGGAATTCTGATAAAAACCCTGTAAATGTCACTGAAATTTTTATTTTGGATTAGATACTAACCTCTTATGTGCTTGGTTATAAAAGCCTATAAATCACCTAGATGAAGGGCGGTGTACTCCTTTGTTTCCTGGGAATGGAAGAAGAAAAGGTCCTGTCTCCTGCTAATCTGGAGAGCGAGGGGATGCTGCCCAGATGATGGGCTGGGGGATCTGGGATGACATTGAGTAGCTCCAATTTATGTAGCGTTTTAAAATCGGCAAAGCACTTCACGTTTTCTCAGCTGGTTGTCGCAATAACCCCATGAGATTGGTGCTATTATCATCCCTGTTTTACAGAGGAGAAAGCCTAGGTTGACTGAGGTTGAGAGACTTGCCCAAGGTCACACAGCTAGTAAGTGTCTGAGGAAGAATTTGAAATTGTCTTCTTGATTCCAAGGCCAGTGTTTTATCTACTAGACCACCTAGCTGCCCAGGTGTGAGAGGAAAGGACTGAAGGAAGGAAGGAAAGGAGGAAAGAAAGAAAGGAGAAAGGTAGCGAAGCTGTGTCACCTGATTTCTTAACTCGTTTTTCTCTTTTCCAAATATAATTATCTGAAGATGTTCAGGGGAAATATGTATGCATATATGAATGGATGTTTGTACATACATTATAGACATATATGCAAAAATATGTGTGCATATATTCACATACAAATATGAACAAACATATACAAACACCTGTATGCGTATATATTTATATGTATACATGATTATTGAACATATGCTTACTGTTTTGAAAGAAATTATGTGTGACTTTCTATACTTTGAATTAATGAGAATTACAAGGTTTCAGGTATATTGGTAAATATTATGTTTCAAATATGGAATGCAAATCACATTAATTTTTTTAAAAAGAGTTACTAAGCTGTTGGAAACATTGACCTTAGTTCAGGAATAGGAGGAATGTGGGAGAAGAGTTGGGTCAGATATATTTAAATGGAAAATGTAGGTTTATTAGTTGGCATTATGCCCATGATTTCAGGCATGATTTTCTCCTAAATGTCCCACTTACTCTTTCCCTCTCCCCCTGCAACCTCCCCCCTCCCCGCCCCATTCACACTATTAGCCTAGTTTGAACATCTTCTTAGACTATTTTGGGAGACTTTAAACTGGTATCTTTGCCTTCTGTCTCTCCTCCATCTGTCCCTATCCTGGAGGATATTTTGTTATTTCAATGTGTTAGACCTGGAGTTAGGCTCAATTCAGGTTCAAATTCTGCCACAAGGTGTAGCTTTGCGAACATGGATAAGCCACTATGAGAGGTTATCTTGCAGCCTCAGGTTCCTCATCTGCATCATTGGGTTATTGGGTTGTACTTCCTACTGCGTAGGGTTGTTGTGAGGATTTATAAGTAATTATTTCTGCAAAGAGTTCTGCAAACCTTAAAGCAGTATAGAAATATATACTCTCTGTGCTCTCTCCTTCACCAGGACATCTTGTAGGCCCTCCTCCCTTTTCATCTTGTGTGACTGTATAAAATAGGGCTGACCCCAGGGGAAGGGTGTGTCTTAGGAGATGGTCAGTTTCTCCTTCTTAGAGGTCTTTGGCAGAGGCTGGTGGACCACCTGTCAGATGTGTTATGGTTGGTGTTCCTTTCCCACCTGAGTTGGACCAGATGTCTGCTAAGGTCCCCTCCAACTCTCACAGTATGTCATTCTGATTTTGTGACTCTTATCTGTGTCCTCCTAAAAATCTTTCATATCTACAGAACATTTTTAGAGGTCTTCTTTTGCATTTCCTTATATTTCTTGCATACTAGAGCAACCAACCAAATACCAAGTTTGGGCTGTTCAACAGTTATCTTCACTCACTAGTTGTCTGGTTGACTTCATTTTCTTGTCTCACATGTCCTTGATTGAGCTTTGCTTGGTGCACATGAATTATCAAGCAGCTAGGCAGTGTAGTAGATAAAGCATTGGTCACGTGTGAAAATGCAGAACTCATTCTATATGTATTGTCTACCATCTCTGCTGGGATGCAGGAGGCTTATTCATCATCAGAGCATGATTGGTCAGAAGGATTAAATCTTATTGTCATACACATTTTTACTGCTCTGGGGTCACTTGTAATTTTGATACCCCTGAAAATTTGCTTTTTCATTATTTATAGCTCATGTAGCATCACCAGGAAAATACTGGTGTTAAAAATATATGCTTTAGTGTCAAGAAATATTTGGAATCCTTGAGAGCACTGCACAATTTATTAAATGCAATCCAGATCACGGACAGTAGACTCTTTCTACAATATATATCTTCTGTTGCTCAAGCCTTTAATGGCTTTCCATCAAGTAGAGTATCAAGTCCAAATTCCTTAGCCTAGTACTTTCAGGAATCCTGTTACCTTCTCCAATGTACATTTTGAGAACTATAACTCACTCTTCCCCTGACATAAACTCTCTATTTCTGCCAAATTGGTATATTTACTATCCCTTAACCATAACCTGTGCTTCTCCAATACCATCACTTGAAGGCATTGGTCCTTGACATTCGTTTGTCCTTCTCATCTTGTCCACCTTTTCCATTCTTGTTTTTCCTTCAGAAAAGGACTCATAGTCTTCCTTCCTTTTCAAAGATTTCCATGGCCCCTCAAAAATGATGTAATCTCTCATTCCTCTGAATCCAAGTTGTGATTATTGTGAAAATGATTCATTGGGCAATTCCTCTAGGACTACCTAACGACTAGTCCCGATTGTAGACAGCAACTATCATGTAATATCTTTTATTTTGATATTTTGTTTCTCTACCTAGATGGAAAATTCTTTAAGGTAGAAGCCATGGTTTAAACTTATTGGTATCCTCTTAAAGTGTCATCGATTCTCACATCACCCAGATAAAATTCCCAAGAAGTGCTGTCTAGACAAAAGGATTTCTAAAGAGTACCAAAATGGCAGAACACCTAGAACCTAGTCATTCAATGGCTATGATCTCATCTTAAGCAGCCATCACAGAACTTGAATTAGAAGGGTCCTCAAAGGTCATTCAGACTATTTCCTTCATTTTTACCAGTGTTGGAACTGAGGCCTAAGGAGGCTAACTGATTTGCCCAAAGTTAGCCAGTGAAGGTCAGGGGTAAAGTATGAATCCAGATCCTTTGACTCAAGGGTAAATTTTTTTTTTCACAAATATTTAATACTCACAGAGGCTACAAATCACTTTCTGAAACAAATTTTAGTGTGGAAGGAGTCAATTCAAAGAAGCAAGAATATTATGGGATTTGTCAAGCAAAAGGAATTCAGGTCTATATTGGAGGAAAGTCTGTTTTAATAAAATTAGCTACAATGATTTCTGAGGCATGGCATATGATGTGTATATTAAAATTATTTTGACAAAATTGATATAATTAAAATGTGTATAAAAATACTGTTTGCTGAAATTTTGAAAGCATTTTTGATAATTCAAGAAATTGCATCACTTCTAGATGGTGCTTCCTGAATTCTACTAATTGATGCATATCTTTTATTGTAAGGGAATAGATCTTTAACTAAGCCTTTATCTGAGCTTAAATTCAATTATTTTTTGATTATCTAAGTTGTTAGAAGGAGGCAGCATGATTAGAAACTGTCTGAGTCCTTCCCTATTCCAATCCATTTCTCAAACTGATTTTTCTAAATACAAGTATTACCATTCCACCCCTTAAATAATAAATTCAAAGGTTCTAGGGATGTGCTCAAGTCAAAGCTGATTGTTGAGTTTTCAGTGTGATCACTTACTCATTGAAAATTGACAAAGATTACAAATCAGGTCTTGATTGATTGGTTTTGTTGATTGTTAATGGAGAAAATACTAGTTATCCAAATTAAACTTAAAATGTGGAAAATACATTACTTCCCTCCACACAGGTGGTTGCTAAACATTTACCAGCACACCCCTATAGGGTTCCTTAGGACCTATCAAATATAAAGTCATCTCCATCTCTTGACATCACATGCTTTCTGGGCTACAGGTCTCTAACTCCCCTCAAATACTCCATGATGCAGTCAAACCAGCTTTCTTGCTGCTCTTTACAGATGGCACTCTATCTCCCATCTTTGAGCTTATGTTCGATCTGTTTCTTAGGCTTGGAATGAACTCTTGTCTTCACCTCCACCTCTGGTAGTCTTTGACTTCTCTCCATACTCAGCTCAAGCCGCTCCTCCTGAATGGAACCTTTCCTTATCCTCTCAGTTGCTAATACTTCCCTTCTACCCAAAGGTTATGGTATATATTTGTTTATGTAGAATGCTGTCTCCCTCATTAGAACATAACTTCGATGACAGGGAGTATTTTTGGTTTTTTGGTCTTTGTAAATGTAGGACTTGATGTGGTGCCTGGTGTATAGTAGGTACTTCATATATGCTTACTGATGGCCATAAGTAACTACAAAATAATTTGGGGAAGAACTAGCATTTAGAGGAATTTAGAGTCAGCAATAGTTAGCATATTAGTCAGCATTTAGCTGAGCTTTGAAAGGAGCTGGGGATTCTAAGAGGCAGAAGAGAGGAGGGAAGCAAACATCTGTTATAGACTTACTCTGTACCATGAATTGTACTAAGCAGTAGACAAATATCTCATTTGATACAACAACCTTGGGAGGTAGATGCTATTATCCCCATTTTACAGTTGAGGAAACTGAGACAAACAGAAGTTAAGTGACTTGCCAAGGTTCAAACAGCTAGTGAGTATATGGGGTCATATTTGAATTTAGGTCTTCTTGACTCCAGACCCAGAACTCTATCCACTGGTCCATCTAGCTGTACAAGTGAAAAGGCTCTTTTCAAAGTATGGCCAAACTTTTCTGTGAAGTTTGGATTCAGTCAAAGAGTCACGTTTGAGGACCAAGAGGGCCACATGCGGCCTCAAGGCCACTCCTGGCCCACCTTTTCAGATTATTGTTTTATGATTCCCTGTCACACACTCTACCTTCCACATAAACACAACAATTGCTTGTTTTTGGATTTCAACATTCCATCTCTTGCCTCCCAATTTTTGCATAAGAAGACCCCCCCATGCCTAGAACCCACACTCCCCTTATTTCTTCCTTTCAGTTTCCCCATAGTGGTTCAGTGCATCACTCTTTTGCTGCCTCCTAGGTGAGGCCTACTCTAATCCATCCAGTTATTGGTACTCTCACCCCACTCAAATTTCTGTGTATTTGCTTTTCAATGTGCATATTTTATGTCTCCCCCCACCCCAGGAGAATGCAAGTCCCTTGAGGTCAGGAATTGTTGTTTCTATCTTTATATCTCCCAGCGTCTTGTTCATGTTCATGAATTTTCCTAACAGAAAACTCATGTGAAGAAGGCCTTCAAATGGTGGTCAGAAAAAGCACCATAAAGTTTCTCTGAAGAACTTTGGAATCAATTGCATGACAAACGAGACACTGGCCTAGGACTTCCCAGCATAATGTGTCCCCTCTAAAGAAGGCACTGTGCTATATGAGTGAAGCCAAATTGTAGGAGCTCAAAAGAAATGGGAGATGGGAA